>NC_056726.1:1779870042-1779967542 GCF_019279795.1 Protopterus annectens | reverse complement strand
AAGCAGCTGGGAAAGGCAAACAGGAAAATACAGATCTAGGACTTGCTAGAGGATGTAAAAATTGCTCTGCACACTATTCAAATGGCTATACAAGACTTCTCTGAGCAACTAAAGACTTTTGGCAACTCCATAAACCAAATCTTAACCAGAACTGAAAAAACGGAGGCAAAAGGTATTTGATAATGAAGTTAAAATTGAACGGATGCAAAAAGAAGCCAGCTTCAATGCTACACCTATGCAGGAAATGCAACAGAAAATACTGGATCTTGAGGTTAGATCTGGACGTAGCAATATTATCATAAGAGGCATACTGGAACGGATCGATCACAGCAAACTTCCAGAGACCTTCATGTCAATTTTTAGTGTATTCTTTGTAAACTCAGTGGACAGAACTCACATAATTATCAAAAGGGCTCACAAAGCTCTAAGACCATCCATGGATTCTGACAAACCGAGACTAGTGTGCACCAAGTTGCTAAACTACCAAAATGTGTTTAAACTTCTGACAGCTGCCAAAGACAAGAAACACATCATCTGGAAAGGGAATAAAATTTCTCTCTCCCATGACCTCCCATCCCAAATAAAACTGGAAAGACAAAAATTTGCCTCCTTCTGTGCATACCTTATCAAAAAAAACGATTAAATTTCAGATGAGCTATCCCAATACACTGTCTTTCCAACATCATGGCACCAAGTACTCTGTCAGCAACTCTAAAGAAGCAACAGCGACCTTTACAAACATTTTTAAAGAATCACCAGAAACGGATACAGCCAAGCATTGAACAACCCGGAATAAAATCTGTTTTAATTTGTTCTACTGAACGCGATGCCGATAAAACTAAAAAAAACAGCGTATTACCTAAGCATCGCAGTTTAATCACTTACCTTCTCTTTAATCTTCATTTTATCAGCCAAATTACAAGATTCCGACTGGGGTTGCATTCTCTGTGCTGTTTTTGTTCCCCGATGAGGCCTACCAGCATGGGAGGACTTAGAATCTATGATCTTCATCCAGCCCTTTGACTCCTCCATCCCAGAAGTCCTATGGCTGTTAAAGATACAGTGATCTAAATCACTCCTGAAAACTTCACCCTTCATTGCCGTTGCATACAATATGTTGAATTGCTACCTTCTCCTGCTCCAAACTAGGAGTAAGTAGCTTTAACCTCCTAGTGCATCTTCTTTCTGGCATGATTGCTACATGGACTTCTCATGCACTAACAACACAGAAAATGACCTTAAGCATTTATCTTACTACATTTCCTTTGTGCCTTGGACTGTTGCAAATTAAGCTTATTGACTAGTACTGAGGGGGTACTGTCATCGAACTTGCCCTTATGGCTCCAATTTGATTGTTACGTACAAAGTTATTGTAAAGTTGCTTATTGTCTAGCACTTTGTTATTGCAGATCTGCCAAGGTCACCTTGCATTTTTGCTTATTACTTGTAGTGGAGCCACTTGCCAGTTCAGTTGTTATTGTAGCTGTTAGTCTTTGCATTTAAGAGTTAGCCTGGGTATATATATGTTATTTTGTTACCACCTGATTACTAAGTGAACAAATCAAAATGTTTGTCAACAAAGTGCCCCATTTTGATCTTTACTTCTACTTATCAGGTCTTACTTGTAGATAACCTGTATATATTAATGTATATATTTATATATGTGTATATATATATATATATATATATATATATATATATTAATGGAAGATACTTAGTGTCATTATATTTGATCTGAATTGTAAAATTCAGTGCTTTCCCTGTGTTAGCTTAATTGTTTTATACACAGGTACGTAACAGAATAGTACACCTAATGATTTCCTGATCACTTATCTACCTTTTCAAGCTCACTTCTAATTACTAGATTCAAGTTAAAGTTGTGATTTTATTGTGTCTACTGGCTGTGATGTTGACTGTCAGATACATTAGATATAGGGGTGATCTATGGAACTCACTACTAGTGTAAAATTGCCAATCTGAACAAGCTCTTTGTCTCCATAGCCTCCCCTAGTTTGCCACCAGATGCCAGTTTGAGTTTTATACTATATACTATATAAATCAAAACATTGATTATATTTTTCTTAGTGTTTAGTTATAACCTACTGCGAAGTGTCAGTCACGCTGACTTGGTATTCCCCTCAAAGCACATACTTTATAAAGAGAACTAAAGATTTCTCTGCAATAACAGTTAGATGTCCTGTCCTGTATCTTTTAACTGTATATATAATCCCATAGTGTTACTCTTTTTGCCTTTTAAATGCTCTAGCAAGCTATGGGACTGGCAAGTAGTTTGTTAGGAATAGTTATGCTACTTGTGCTCTTTAGGTTTGACTTTTTAACTTTGGGATCTAAGAGTTCCACTTATAGCGAATTTATTGGAACAGTACAGCGTTATGCCTCACATATATTTTTCCTTAATGTTTTAATACTTAATTTCCCATGCTCTTCCTGGCTAAGTAGTTTGTGGTTAGGCACGGGGTCACTGCAGGAAGAGCTTAGTACCTTTGCCCTCAATATGTATTGTCATATTCTTTTTTATTTCTTTACTTGTTGCCTCATCTTTCCCTATTTTACGATACAGTGAAGACCTCTTGGGATGTGGTTAATAGAGTCAATGAACATTAAGGGGTTATGATAAAATGAAGACCTCTTGGGATGTGGTTAATAGAGTCGTGGAACATTAAGAGGTTACAATCAGAAAAGAAAAGGAAACTTTCTCCACTTGGTCTTTAAATCTAAATTAAATAGTATTTTCATACAAGAAACCCATGTGTCTGTAGATCAATGGAACCCTATTCAGGGGAGAAAATGGATTAAATCTGTCATAGCCTCTGCTAAAAAATCTAATAGTGCTGGGGTGGCTATTATTATTAAAGAAACTTTCTAGGAAGACATTAAGCAATATGGTTCAGATCCTGAGGGTAGATGGTGCTATATAACGACCAATTGTTCCTACTTGGACAAACCTATTTTGTTGCTCAGTGTTTATGCCCCATGCGATAATAAAAATGTTATTATGTCCATTTACAAAATCCTCTCCTCCTTCCCTAATCACTATTATATTTTAGGTGGAGACTGGAACTCCGTGCAGGACCCCATGACAGACAGAACTAACACCAAAGCAAAATATAATAAACATGCATCCTTAACCATTTTGGAACTCAGAAGCGATTTCAATTTATTTGCCCTATACATTTACCTACCCAGTAATTCCTCCAATAACAAATTTACTTTTTACTCACACTGCCATAAAAGCTGGTCTAGATTGGATTTCTTCCTAATCTCCAGTATTTTTTTGAATTTGAATAACTCATTTCACAATGATCCCAGGTTTCTTTCAGACCATTCTGAAATCACCATTAATATTGATTGGTCCACCAAATGTTTTAATAGTAATAGAGGCTACTTTTGGTCATTAAATCCAAACCTTCTAAAGAAAAAGGATCTAATACAAGAAATAGACTCCCTCCTAGAACAGTTCCTTAACTCACTTAATTCCAACCTACTTCCCTTAGATATCTTCTGGGCCTCCAGAAAAGTATCAGAGGGTCCATTATATGTAAAGCCTCCTTTTAAATTAAGGATGAAATTTCTAAGCTGGAACTAGATCTACAAACAAATTTGAAGCAAGAAACAGAGAAACAAATAACTCATTTACAGGATAAACGCCATTATTTACATACTGAATCTTTCTTTCCAAGAAATCAAAACACTTGCCAATTACTCTGAATGGGCTCAATTTCGCTCCAAATTCTTGGCAAGATTAATTAATCAAACCAAACCTTCTCCTGTCATTTCAGAAATAGCATACCAAGGTAAAACTTATGTCAGCAACCAAGCTATTGTTAAACATTTTGAAACTTTATATACTCATTTATATAATCCAAATGATTTCTCATTAAATATGCCTGAGCTAGAACCAATACTAAACCAGCTAAATTTTCCCAAACTTAATAAGGAACAAGAGTCTTTAGAGTCCCATGTCACTCACCAAGAAATAATTGCAACAATTAATAATCTCATAGGTTCATAGATTAGTACTAGGCTAACTGCCCTTTTGGGCCATTGTAAGCCTAGCCAATTACCCTATGTGACAATCAAACCCTACACCTTGTGTCTCCAAGGTAAACACCTTAACCATTATGCCATCCTCCGACCCCTCCTCAAACTTAATAAAGCAACAGGACCAGACAGTTTCACCACTGAACTTTATAAAACCTTTGCTCCTAAATTATCCAAGAGCCTCCTACACCTCTTTAATTATATTATCCAATACGGTTTAAATGACCTCCACTTAAATGCATCGAAACCGATTTTTATTCCTAAATCAAACTCTGACCTTAAGAATCCTTGGAACTATAGACCTATCTCCCTAATTAACCTAGACATAAAGATTTTCATCTCCTTACTAGCTAACAGAATTAAACCCCTCATATCTCCCCTGAACAATCAGGCTTTATACAACACAGACAAACTTTTGATCACACTCTTACTGTTGATGCTGTGATATCCCTCTCTAATCTCTTCCATACCCCTATATATTCTCTAGTTATTGATGCCTTTAAAGCCTTTGACCAGTTCAACATTGACTTTTTAGTTGCGATTCTTCCACGCTTCAATATTCCCCAGGCTTTCATGCAGTTTATCAAAACTTTGTATTCCAAAGCCCACACCACTTTACAAATAAATAAGCTGTTATCCTCTAGGATTGACGTTAAGATTGGGGTGAGACAAGGCTGCCCTTTACCCCCCTACCTTTTTAACCTCTACCTTGAACCTTTATTTCTTTTAATTACACAAAAAATATTCCACCGCATTCCAGCTGTCCATGGTACCTACATTCCTCTATCAGCTTACACTGATGATTTAAACCTTTACTATTCTCTTCCTAATGCAGACCTTCAGAAAATTCTACTCTCTATTGATTCCTTCTCAAAACTCTCTAATTATAAATTAAATCCCCTCTAAATCATTAATCTTTTCAATCAACTTCTATAGTTAACTTCCTATAGATGCAACATCTTTTAAGTTTAGTATTAACCAATCCGTGCAATATCTAGGGGTCTCATTTCACCAAGATGCCTCTCATTACTATCACAACGACATTACAAGCCTATGGGCGAATATCGAGAAGGACCTAAATAGATGGTCTAAACTTAAATTTCCATTCCTAGCTAAGGTAGACGCAATTAAAATAAATATCCTACCTAGATTCTTATACATCATCAATGCTCTAATTTAGTAATTTATAACAATTTCTTCAAGTCATTACACTCCTCTCTTTACAACTTTCTATGGTCTCCCAAATCCATCACGATTAGCTAGAAAAGCTCTCTTACCCTAAAGGCAAAGGAGGCCTTGACCTACCAGATTTCAAATTGTACTGTGATATTTTTAATTGTAGCAGAATTTTAGCCATATCTGATTTCTCGCCTAAGACCTTGAGCTGGTCCCCATCTTGGATTAAGCTTTTTTACAAGTACATTAGATAATTTAACTTCAGTCCTAAAGCCCTCCCTTTCTTAAATAAAGTAAACCTGAATAAGATTAACATGCATATATTGTTAAAACATAAAATAATTACCTTACACAAAATCTTTAGATCCCTAAATCTATTCCCCGCTTTCAATTCCGTACAAGAAATGCATCTTAATCCTAACCTTAAACTAAATAGGAAAATGATTAACCTAGACCTATATCCTCTTCTAAAAGATAAATCTAGCTCAGATTTCTTTCCTTTTAAGCATGACCCTAGTACAGTTAGAAGAATTCAAATAATTCTCCCGCAAAATATACAATCATTATAAGACAAATAAAGGAACTCTGTCAGTCTACCTTAGAGGAACCTTCCTTAACTACAGACAATATTTCTTTCTGCCAGTCCATACTGAAATTTCTCCTCCTTGAAAAGAAAATGATTTCCAGCTCCTATGAACTTATCAGCTGTATTAAAACACAAAAAGAGGTCATTCATTCTAATTACTGGATTGATCAAGATTCCTCAATCTTACCTAGTCAAATTTCCAAATCCATCCAAACATCCTCTTGACTCATCCCATTCAAAAAACTTAAATACACTCAAGTCATGTTATTAAATAATGCCTAACTTTATGTATCCTAAATAAAATATATCCAAATACCTCCCCCTTCTGCCCATTTTGTCCTAATCAAAAAGCTGACCTTGTTCACATTTTTAGAGCTGTAAATGTGCCTATAAACTTTGGTGCCTCTTAACGGTTCAATTGGAAAAAATGGGCTATGGAAAATCCAGTCTGTCTTGGAAATTTACCCTACTTCACATTCCACCTCCTGGGCTAACCAAACTACAATTCCGTATCCTAATTTCTCTCTTTATGATAGTTAAATATTATATTACTCTCAGCTGGAAGGACAGGTCATTGCTTTCATGGGAGGGCTTTAAACACTTAGCTATTAATCACTTATTAGCTCAAAAGTATCTTATTTATAGCATGACGCTACACCAACATTTTATGGAATATTGGAAGATGATGTTTGATTATCTCATCCTGATGTAACCCGTGTTTACTGTTGATAGGGCAAAGTGTACAAATGTACATAGTTTGATGTTATTGTTCTTTATTGTATATAGTTTTGTTGGTCTTATTGTCAAACTCGAATAAAAAGAATTATAAAAAATAACTACAAATCATATATTCTTTTAAAATCTTGATATTAGTTTAGGCCCTGTGTGAGATGAGTCTCCTTACTTTAGGAGCAGCTGATCACCCTACTTTCATGTTACACGTTTATGCATCTCATTCATTAAGTTGTTGGAAGTGTCTGATGTGTGGTTGTAGACCTCTGGTATTCACTCATTCTTTTACCAGGATCCACACTTCTGGAATACCTTCTCGCAGCACCTGAGGGAATTCATGATGTGAAGTTGCAAGTGACCCTTTAAAGTCATTATTCAATCTTGCTTTTGCTATTGCTTCATTTTAGTAATTGTCATATTTTGTTATTTCTAGAAGCAGTCTCTTATTCACTGGTACCTGTTTTCCTGTTATGTTACTGTTGTACTTATTTTATTTGGTTATTTATTTATTTTTTTATTTCTTTTGACTCTAATTGTGTTTGGTCTCAAGCCCTATAACAAACATGAACCTGAAACAACTGGCAAATGCTCTTGTTCTAGACACATGATTTCTATTGATTTTAAAGTTAAGGCCTTTGTTTGGATTGATTTATCTGCTTTTACTGTTTTATAAATACATTGGTTAGAAATACACATCTATTTATTGTAATGCACTTAGAAGGAAAAAGCTGAATTTGCCAGACTGAGAATTTTTGTAGAATGTACATTTTCTAGAATTGTAAAACAAAGTGTTATTTTGCCTAAACATTAATTTGTGATGTACTCTTTCTTGGTTAAAGTAAACAACTTTCTCTTTTCTCATTGTACAGCTATTTCTGAGCAGTTACTAGTGGTTTACTGGTAGCCAGATGTTTATTTTAATACTTGAATGTGAAAAATGTTTGTTTTGAATGTTAATACTGTTTGGTGGCTACATGTGATGGCTCAAGTAAAAACAAATGACAGCAAGCTCCCTGGTAGGACATTTCTTCTAGTGACTCTGAAATTACTTCAGAGCGGAAGATTTCCATTGTGAATGCTGCGGTGCAGGCACAGCATTCAAACCTGGGTTATGTTTTACTGCTGTTTCTCAACACAGTTCTAGGCCAGAGCCATCTTAGTATAAAAAAGTGTATCGGAAGCCATTATAAGAATTTTTTTCCTCATTCCATAAAGTTTAATTATCAAAAGTTTACTGAAATGTTTGTTTGTGTCTTTTGGCTTTTCCCGGTTAGGGGTCGCCACAGCGTAACTCCGGTCTGCTAATGATTGGTAGTTGATTTTTACGTGCCGAGTTACCAGCCCTGACACACAACATTCAACGAAGGTACGCCCATTCACGCATGTCTCCATGCAGAAGACGCTCTAGCTGAGAATTGAACCGGAGAGCGTCTTACTGTGAGGCGACATAATTTCTAATATTTCTGCTTCAATTCTAACAAGAATGTTATTTCTAAGGCCTGCAATTCCACAGCTTTTATTCAGAGTAGGTGTTTCTGATTCTGATTGGGGTGATGTTCACTGTGATGACAAGAGTAGTTACATCTCCTTGAAGATTTCAGTTTTAGCTAATACATTAAGTCTGTACATTTCAAATGGGGGGGGGGTAGTAGAAGTATGCAGGGAGGGAGAATTACTTTACAGATTTTTTCAGGTTCTAAGCTGGACAGACCTTGCTGTGTGTTGGCTAATGCTGTTACGTTACTAATTTTTCCGGTTCTCAGCTGGACAGACCTTGTTGTGTGTTGGATAATGGTGCATTTATATGAAAACTGCAACTGTAAGGAGTGCAAGTTTTAGCACCCTGTAGTCCTTCTCTAAACATTTTGAGGTGTCAAAATATATTGTATTGGATCTGAAGAATGAAAAATGGTTCAAGCACTATTTCTCCAGCCTAGGTAAGATTGCAGTCTGCTTGAAATCACCATAAAATGACAACCTGATGTATCAATCCCAGGCAGTCAGAATAACACAAGGAAGAGATGCAGTAATCAAATGCCATATCTCTCAGTATTTTGTGCTGATAAGCTTGTTTTTGCATTGGGGCAAGCCATCTCCACACCCAGCCCTATGTTTAATTCTAACAGCGCTGAGATTGCAGAATGTCAGGGAATAGAGAGTTTCAAGTATTCCTTCTTTCCTGAGACTTTAACCTTCTGGTGGTTATATTTAAGGTTGAGTAATGTGGGATATGTAAGGAGATTGCTGCATGTTGTTTATTTATTTATTTGACATTTGTTAACCGGGAAGGTCCAACTGGGTCAGGAACCCATTTTCAGCGGAGGCCTGGGGAGAAAAGCTCCACAAATTAAAACACTGACAAAAAGAAAAGTTGTTGTTGTGTCTTTCGGCTTTTCCCGGTTAGGGGTCGCCACAGCGGAACTCCGGTCTGCTAATGATCGGCAGTAGATTTTTACGTGCCGAGTTGCCAGCCCTGATGCACAACCTTCAACGAAGGTACACCCATTCACGCATGTCTCCACACAGAAGACGCTTTAGCTGAGAATCGAACAGAACAACGTCTTACTGTGAAGTGACAACGCTACACAGCACCACCACCGCAGTTACAAAAAGAAAAGTACACAGATAATTAAATTTACATGTGGGAGTGTAGCTTACAATACGTTGCAAGGTAGCCCTATTGACATACAGACAGTTGTTACACAGTTACCCAATAATATTTGCAAACAAGAAATACAAGTTATCTATTACAATCTTTTTAGGTAGACTGTTGGTGTCTTTACCTCAGAAACCCATTACATAACATTCTGTCTTACTCTGAACGGTTAGAATTTGAGTTGTTCGGTTGGACTTTGACCATGAGTTGGGCTACGTTGAAGTCATTTTTGAAGACTCACATTGAGGCAGCTATGAAAAAACAGAATCAAAATTGTTATTTTGTATTTGTAACACTGCTAACAAATATTCGTTATAGCATGATAACTTCGCAAAAAATGGTTCTGTTGACTTGGCTGTCAAACTGTAAATCTCGTTAAGTTTGCTGTTGACTGTCAAGAGTCTAAACCAGCTATACCTGAAGCAGTGAGTATTGTAACTGAGATAAAAGACCAGGAAGGGGGATCTTTAGAAAAGAGTTGGAGTAAATTACATAAAGAAATGGAAGTTGTGGGAACAGTACATGCAGAAAAATGTTTTGTAGAAAGCAGGAATTGAACAATTTCTGTAATGTTGCTTTGATTATAATATATAGAGTAATACGTTGTAGTGTATGGCCGTCTTTTGTTTGAATAGTAACAGATGTTATATTTTACTATTATAATAATCTGCCAGTCATTTAATACTGTACACAGTCTTGTCTTTAAGATGGCATATTATGCTTTATTTTTGTGTTCTGTTATGCAACTTTTTTGTATTATATGTAAATTAATATTATTCTCCTAACTTTATTTATTTCTCAAGTTTATAACAACTGCTGTATGTTTGTTTAGATGTATTGTAATGGAGATTTTCTCCCTGGGCGTCCACTGCAGACGGGTTTCTTGTCCAGTTGGACATTTCCGATAAACAAATGTAAAATAAATATGTGATGTATAATGTTTGTAAATGTGAACTTGTTAATATGGCTTGATTAGTTTTATATAAATGTTAGTTTGCCTATGTTGTAAGTGATGATTTAATAAAGGTCTTTAAAAAAGGTTATTGTTAGCTATCAGGGAGATATAAATGAACATATATATAAAATAGTAGTATTCCAGCCAGGTTTTTAATTACTGCATTTCAATATACTGAACCTACACACATTGCCAACATACTGGCTGACAGGTTCAGCGCAAACTTCTCCCCCCCCCTCCCCCCCAAAAGGAGAGATATCTATACCAGAGGATTGTAGTCCCCCAAACGCCCAGGTGAGAACTGCTCTCTCCAAAGCAAAAAACACAGCATCCTTGGACCGGATGGTGTCCCCGGCTGTGTGCTCCACGAACTCAATGAGGAATTAAACCCGCAGTTAGGACAGCTGTTTAATCTTAGCCTCACCTCAGGATACGTACCCAAGGAGTGGCGCACGGCGACTGTGGTCCCACTTCACAAGGGCGGTGCCTCCACCGACCCTGGAAATTACCGTCCCATTAGCTTGACAAGCCTTATCTGCAAAGCCATGGAGAGGATCATAATGGAACTCATAAATAAAGACATAGGGAACTTGCAGACTTTGGATCCAACCCAGTTTGGCTTTGTCAAAGGCAAATCATGCCTTTTAAACTTGGTTGACTTTTTCGAAACAGTCACCAAGGCCATTGATGAGGGAAAGGCAGTCCATACAGCCTACCTTGACCTGGCAAAGGCCTTCGACACAATACCCCACTCAGGTATCATCGAAAAACTCATCAGCTTGAATGTAAACCCATCCATCACAAGATGGGTTGCAAACTGGCTAAGTGACAGAACCCACAGGGTCAGAGTTGCTGGAGCCATGTCAGACTCAAAACCTGTCACAAGTGGTGTCCCACAGGGTTCAGTCCTGGGTCCACTCTTGTTCGGCATCTACTTTTCTGAAGTACAAGCAAACACAGGAGGGTTATGGCTGACAAAGTTTGCAGATGACTGCAAACTGGGCGCCATAGTCGAAAACACATCTGACACAGATATCCTTCAGAAGGGCCTCACAGAAACGGATAACTGGTGCCAAAGCCATGGCCTAAAGTTAAATGCCAAGAAATGCATAGTCATACCCTTCGGGAAAAACAAGGTTACCCCTAGCTACCATATAGGTGGCAATCCACTGAGCACAGAAGAAGTCATCAGGGATCTGGGGACCCAGGTTGACAGTAGCCTTTCGTTTGACACTCATGTTGCTAAAGTAGTTAGGAAAACCTTCTACATTGCCCACCTGATCATGAAGGGATTCACATCTAGATCAAGGGAGGTCAGTGTCCCCCTGTACTCATCACTCATAAGACCTATGATTGAGTACAATGCCCCATTCGGAATGTATCTGACCCGACACCTGCAGCAGCTGGAAAGGCCCCAAAGTTCCTCACCAAAAGGATAAAGGGTCTCAAAAATATGTCTTATGCTGCCCGACTGAAAGAACTCCAGCTCTATTCAGTCTCATACCGCTTGTCAGAGGTGACCTGTGCCTGACATATAAGGCCATGTCAAACCCTGATTTGATGAATATGCTTCACCTCAAAAAATCTAGATCCCTCAGAACCACAAGGCGGGAGACTTAAACCTTGACACGGTTATTAATAGAACGTGCTGGAGGGACAGATTCATCACCCAGAGACTCCCTATGCTGTGGAACAAAATCCCGGTACATGTGAGGCAGAGCACCTCGCTGGCCTTGTTCAAGAGGAATCTTGACCAATGGATGGGGGATCGCAGATATACCCCAGGGATTACTTCAGTGTCACTGCTTGACAGAGGCACAGCAAAATAATGGGCATAGTTTTATTCAAACTAAAGGGGTGGCGAAAGCCAAATAACTATGGGCTAGGCTTATAAATGCCCTTGGGCAGATAGCCTAGTATGAACCTATGAACATTTAGTTTCTTTGTTATGGGAAGCTGTAATTAAGTAGAGTAAACTCTGTTAATCAGAACTCAAGCAACCAGAACTCTCATGCAACCTGAAAAAAAAATCGAAGAAATATAGTACAGTATGAACAATTCAGTTTTTCATGTCTTGCACTTTGTCCCCTCTCCCCCGCAGAAACATTTGTTATGTTTTTAGAGTTTGAGTTTTAAAAAGGAAGATGCAAATAAATTCCCTGTCTCCCCAACCTGAGAACAAGTCAAACCAAACAAGAAAAATCACTAAAATGTCAGCACTCGCTCCATACTCAGTCAAGTTGCATCACATTGCACATTCTCTCTCTGATCTCTCACACAAACTCTTCACCTTTCATACATTTCTCCGATCTCTCACACTCAGTTGCTTCTGCTTTCATACATGCGTTTTCTCTCTCTCTCTCTCTCTTCAGTTCATTCAATTCCAATCCAGTGGGCATGCCACTAAAAACAGTTCAGAGTGTCATGCTTTCTAGCAGAAATATACGTTTAAAATAGTAGTATTCCAGCCAGGTTTTTAATTACTGCATTTCAATATTAAAATCAAATCAGGACAGTGTTTATGGTATGGTATAGTATAGGGTACAGTGTTTGTCAGGTCTATTTTAATAGTAATTCTCAAGCGACCAAAAACTACACTTATCTGGCATCTACTAATCCCCATGGGTGCTGGTTAACTGAGAGTTTGCTGTAGTGCACAATCAGGGGTTGAACATCGCAATATTTGTTAGGCTTAATTATTATATGTGCAAAATGGCTTTATCATGCTTTCTTTTCCTTAATAGCTAATGTGACATTTATTAAAAATGCAGCCATACCCTGTGATTGTCATGGCTAAAAGTAGGTCTTTCCTCATTTCTGTTGGTGTACTACATGGTCTATAAAAGGTATTTTGCTGAAATGTGAAATTGTAAGTAAGGGTAAGGCAGTACAGAATTTCTGTTGCTATCTGTTTATTTTTTATAGAGTTCATATAGGAACAAAAAAGAAAATTCCTTTTTGTAGAAAGCCTGGTGTGCTTCAGATGTTATACCTTTATGTGTCAGTACCAGAGGTGTTTTGACCCTTCGGAATAGATGCAAGGAGCCTAAGAGGAAATGTTACATTCTAAGATTTAGCTTTCTTAACTCCTAAAATGAAAAAAGGCTCAACCCTCAATCCACTGTAGACTGTTAGTTCATCACTGAAGTAAATAAAAATTAATTTATAAAGTCTCCGTTTTTATGTGACACCTGGAGTCTGCATTTTGCTATCTTTACCAGGATGCCAGTGAGAACATAAAGCACGCTTATGGCTGCCTGAATGAGAACCCTCCCCCATCCTTAGACTCCTCTCATTTAAGCTCTTGATGGATTCACAGTAGCAAAGATGCCAAAGGGCTCCGTCTGATTGAGGAGAAACTTAATACTAAGAAAGCAATGGGGCAAACAAGTCACCTAGAAAAAAATGATACTTCATATAGTTGGAGTAAATGTTGAAAGATATAGCATCATTCCAAGAAGTGTCTTAAGACCTTGTTTGTCCTCAAGAGGTAGCACTGCACTATGGCCATTACTTTTTCAATGTTGAGTTTCAGGCACCATGTGTAAAGATATAACATGTAACTCATTTCTCTAATTCAAGGTTTGTACTTTTACTTAACTTTAGGCTGTTCTGCCTTAATGTGTTCAATAATTTGGTTGGTTTTGCGTACTATAGTTTGGTCCCACACTAGTATGCCATTAGTGACGTTAGTAACTCCATCAAGTTACGTGATTATCTCTGCAACCATCTGAAATACCACAGGTGATGACCGAGTACAAAATGGAAGCCTCAAAAATATGTGTCTTTACAGGCGAGTTAAAAATATAATGCTTAGAAATTTTCTCGTCATGCTTGATTTGCCAAAATCCCTTGTATCTTTCAAGCACAGAATTCACTTTGCTTCTGGTGTGGAAAATGCCACTTCCTCATATTTTACTTGGATCTTGTGGATCTGTTCAGATAACAGAAACCATGTTAACTGATTTCATAGGCTCACTCAGTCTTTTTTTTTTTTTGGCACTGTGAAGATAGGTAAAGGCTGGCAGCCTAGACAGATAGAATTTTGTAGATAATTCTGTCATTTGTAAATATTAATGTAAGCCACAGGCTTGTTCTCTTAAATGTGAAAAGACTGCATTTGATATTGAACTGTAAAAATATAACAACAGTGCACTCTGCTGTAAGAAAGACAAGTCAAGCATTTTATGACCATCTTTGATGTCAAAATGTGGAGCCGATATGTCTAGAGGGAGGCATCTTGCCTGTTGTTTTAAGACCAGAGTTAATGGCTAGAATTTGCATGTATGAATGTCCTTTATTGCTCTGATTTCTGACCAGGTGTAAAGAATGTAAATGTAGATGTTATGTGGTCCTATCTCGCCTACATTCCTTACTCACGGGTTCTCTGCTCCGACTCGGCCAAATCTTTCTAGCACAAAGTCTCTAATTGGCTGGGCTAACCCGGTATCCCAGGGTGCACCTCGCCCTAGCCCCAGATCTTGTTTGCCGCTTGTAGAGTTAGGACGTGGTCTCGCTTGGCTGTGGTTATGTACACTTTTAAAATACTTTTAAAATACTTTTAGTATTTTAGCAGTCTCCTTTTGACAAAAGCTATTTTCATAGCTATTCCTCGTGCTTGAATAGTTGTTGCGTGAGGTTGAGAGTTTAGTTTTGTGGTATCCCTACTGTTTCGCGGGCTAGGCCCATTTAAGTTAGAGGACCTAGTCCTCTCCTGTGTCCTCCTGGTTGTGATTTGCTGTTGTGTTAGTGGTTAAAAATTTGTTTTTAGGAAGCGTTTAAGTTAGAGTTTCCTTGTCCTGTCAAGTGTTGTCAGTCTTGCCGCCCTCCCTTAGTGTTTGACTCTGTCGGTTGTGTGTGGCGCGGTTGCTTGCCATGTCGAAAGAACTGAAGGAACATAAACCCTCTGGGTTTAAGAAGTGTACTAAATGTGGCCATAAAATGTCCCTTACAGATGGGCACTCCATCTGCGTTTATTGTCTTGGTGCTATTCACTTGCAAGAGTCCTGCAGTTTCTGTCATGTTTTTAGCCCTAGGGTACTGCAGGAACGTAAAAACAAACTGATTTTGAAGGGTCTGATCAAGCCCTCCTTTGAAGAGGCCTTAGAGTCGTCCCCGCCTTCTAGTACCAAGTCTAAGCCTCCTAAGGCCAAGAAAAGATCTACGGCAACGTCTGATTCTTCGGAGCCATCGGAGAAGGTCTGTAAATTGGATACTTCCTCCTCGGCTCCACTGTCCTCGGGGCCGAAGGAGAAGGTCTCGGAAATGGACACTACATCCTCAGCTCCATTGCCCTCGGGGCCGAAGGAGAAGGACTCTGATATAGATACTACCTCCTCGGTTCCATTGTCCTCGGCGCCGCAGGAGGTATCTGTTGTACTGGGGTCGACCTCGGCTCCGATATTATTGGAACCTCTCTGGGGCAGGTCACCCAGTGTCAGGCATGAGTCTCCAGTCGGGAGATCTAGATCTCCTTCTGTTTCTTCCAAATCCTCTAGGCTGTCTGATTTGGATGTGGATAGGGTGGTTCAGAGGCTCCTACAGTCGCCGGTGTTAGCAAAACTGTTTTCGGCTCTGACTCAGTTGGCTCCGGAGCTGGTTCCCATTCTTGTATCGATGATTCCTCCTCCGAACACCCATGTGTCGTCGGAGCCAGAGTGCCCCGTGCCGAGTGATGTTCTGGTGTCGGCTCCGATACCCCGGGCGAGTCTATCGGAGCCGGCTTCGGCTCCTACCAGGTTGGCTCCGTCCTCTGGTTTCGGCACTCGGGTTTCCTCAGTCGGACCCGAGGGAGATGCGTCGGGACTCCTGTCGGTGCCGAGCCTCCCTCTCGGTGCTTCAGCTCGAGGAATCTCGACTCCGATCATGGTCTCGGAGACTGGTCGGTCCTCTGATCCGGGGGGACTAGCCTTCGAGGCCATGAAGAGCGCCCTGGCCAGGTCATCAGGTACATCACCTGGAATGGTCACTCCATCCCCTTACACCCCGGCTAAAGCCTTTGATGCCCCCCTCTCCATGGACAGCAGAGCCCGAAGGTCTGGGGATACCCCCTTGAGTGGTCCCCTACTTTCTGAGGGCCCCTCAGAGTCGGTGCCTGAGGAGCCTCCCAGTAAGAAGTCATGTAAGAGGAAGCACATCGACTCCCAGGACGAGTCACTCACTTCCGATACCGACCTCGAGGAATCAGAGGGGTCCCCCAATTCGTCCTCCGATGATGTCACTTTCTCCGACATCCTGGAGATTTTGAGACAGAGAGGCGACTGGCCCTCTAAGACCCCCTCTGAGGAGGAGTCGGTATTCCTCAAGGCCTTCAGAGCTCAACCCTCCACCTCCTGGGTGTCTCCACCCTTCGACAAACTCCTGGACTTGATTTGTCGAAGGTTGTGGGAGAACCCTGAGTCCGTGGAACCGGTGCCCAGACATCCAAACAAGTTCTTGTCTGCTCCCCCGGGCAAAGAGTTTCTTACCAAAGGGGTTTCGGTTGATGCCTTGGTGGTGGTGGCAGCCACTCAGCAGGAAGTTGCAAAGGCTTCTTCTTCAGTCCACCCTCCTAACAAGGAGTCCAGGAGTATGGACCGGTATGGGAAGCGTACCCTGTCTTCGGCGACCTTCACCTTATGGTCGTTGAATTACCTCTGTCATTTCACTCGGCTCCAAAGAGATCTCCTGAAGGAGCTAGGAGATACTCTGACAGGTAACATGCCTGAGGTGGTAGCGCAGACTGTTAACTCCCAGTTGTCTACCCTAGGGTCCATTGTCAACTCGTCCATGAGGCTCATATCTTATGCAGCCGAAGGGGTGAGTAGGGCAGCTAGCTCAGGCGTAGCTCTCAGAAGGCAAGCCTGGATGCGCCTGTGTCATTTTGTGGAGGCCTTTAAGTCTTTCTTCACTGACTCCCCCTTTGATGGGTCCTCTCTCTTCGGACCCAAAGTGAAAGACACTCTCACCAGATGCGAACAGGAGGGAAAGACCCTATCTGCCGTAGGGGCCCGTTTTTCTCTCCCTTCTAGGCCTTATCCCAAGGCTCAGAGAGGAGGGAAAATGTGTTTCAAAAAGTCTCAGAGGTCCTTTCCCACGGCTCAAGGTGAGTCCTGCTCCAGAGGCAGAGGGGGGGAATTATTCTGGAAGACGCCATCCTAGAGGCAGAGGGGGCCCCCGCTACTCAGGAGACCGCAATTCCTTTTGCGGCTCTTCCTTCCAGCGTTCCTGAGGTTTTGCCCGACTGTGCTATTCCGGAGCCAGTCGAGGGCCGAATTTTGTTGCATCCGGAAGCCTGGGAGAACATCACCCAGGATTGCTGGGTGCTTCGAATAGTTACCGAAGGTTACACTATCCCATTGCGACGACACCCCCTCCAGTCAGAAGGATCCCGGACGTCCCACCCAGTCAACGGGATCAAGCAGCACTAGAAGTGGCAAAGCTGCTATAAAAGGAAGTCATCCAACCAGTCCCCTCAGACCATGTCGGATCAGGAACTTACTCATGACTCTTTTTGGTGCTGAAAAGAACAGGGGACCTGAGACCCATTCTGGATCTCAGTCGACTGAATTGCGACGTTCTGAAGTCCAATTTCCGAATGGTCACACTTCAGTCCATTTTTCCACTGCTGGAGAAAGGAGTATGGATGTGCTCCATCGATCTCAAGAATGCCTTCTACCACATCAAAATGGAAAAGGCATCCAGGAGTCATTTACACTTCAGGCTAGGAGCCATTCACTTCCAGTTTCGTGCCCTGCCCTTTGGTGTCACCACAGCCCCCAGGGTGTTTACCAAGTGTTTGGCAGTGGTGACAGCTCACCTGAGACGTCTAGGATTCCAGTTGTTTCCGTATCTGGACGACTGGCTTCTAGCCGCCCCCACCAGGCATCTGCTCGTTCAAGCCAGGGAGATGATCATTTCAATTTGCCAACATCTAGGAATTACTTTGAACTGGGAAAAGTCTGCCTTGCAGCCTTCACAGCGTGTTGTTTTTATAGGCGCAGAGCTAGACTCTATTCAATTGCGTGCCTTTCTGCCACAGGACAGGATAAGGGTGTTGCAGTCTCAGATCCATGCACTGTTGCCCCTCAGAAAAGTTCAGGCCAGGTTAGTTCTTCAGCTCTTGGGATCCATGGCCTCCACCATCATGCTGGTACCTCTGGCCAGGTTACACATGCAGATCCTACAGTGGCTTCTGTCGGTTCAGTGGTCCTTTCAAAAGCTTCCTCTTTCCCACTTGATACTTCTCATGGAACTATGTAAACAGGACCTCCTCTGGTGGCTACACTCCTCCAGTCTGGGCAGAGGAAAGAGCTTGGTTCCTATGTCTGCAGTGGCCACGGTGACCACGGACACCTCCCAGATGGGGTGGTGGGGCATTATCTAGACAGGACAGTCCAGGGCACCTGGCAAGACATCAATGTTCTGGAGATGAGAGCGGTGTTTCTTGCATTGCGAGCACTCCAGGACTCTCTACCTCTGGGAACGATTGCAATCCACTCGGACAACATGTCCGTAGTGTGGTACCTGAACTAGCAGGGGGGAACCAAATCTTATCCCCTCTGCAGAGAGGCCATGCGAGTGTGGCAGTGGGCAGTGTCTTCCCAACGGTTTCTAGTGGCAACGCACATTCTGGGGAAGTCCAACGTGATAGGGACAGGCTAAGCAGAGCTATTCTGATGCCTCACGAGTGGTCCCTGAACAACCGAGTGGCGGTTCAGATCTTCAAAAAGTGGGGTCAGCCTTGCTGCGATCCCTTCGCCAGCCCCCTCAATGCCAAATGCAGCAAGTACTTCACTCTGATCCCCCCCACAGGGGGAATCTCCCAGGGACGCTCTAGCTCACGATTGGCTCCCCGGTCTGGTCTACGCTTTCCCTCCGTTTCCTCTGTTGCCAAGAGTGATACAGAAAGCCATATCCTTGGGAAGCAGGATGATTCGTATTACTCCACACTGGCCTTGACAAGTATGGTTCCCCTTTCTTCAACGGTATGCACTGGACGGTCTGTGGACTCTGGACCCTTTGTCGGACCTCCTGATTCACATGTCAGGACAACTTCACCCATCCCTACGAACCCTCAGGTTGACAGCCTGGCTGCTCCAATTCCATCCCTAGTCAGGCTACATTCCTTTTCTCCTGAAGTGGTGCACATCTTGTCTTCTTCTCATAAGTCTTCCACCAGGAAGATTTATTCCAGCAAATGGAGGAGTTTCTCCATTTGGGCTCAGGCCCAAGGGTTGGCTCCCTTCACAGCCCCTATTCCGTCGGTCTTGGATTTTTTAGCCATGTTGTTCCGTCAAGGCTCTGTGCCCGCTACCATTAAAGTACAGTTGGCTGCAATTTCCAATTTTCACACATCTTATGTGCCCCCTCTTATGGGTCACAAGCTCTGTAAAGCCTTTCTAAAAGGCGCTTGGTTACTTCGTCTCCCAGTTTCTGAGCCTGTACTGCCATGGGACCTGAACTTTGTGCTACAAGCTATTACGTCACCACCCTTTGAACCGGCTGCCACTTGTGATTTAAAATTCTTATCTTGGAAGACGGCTTTTCTGATAGCCATTACATCGGCCAGGAGGGTATCAGAACTTCAAGCCTTGTCCATTAAACCTCCATATTTGATCTTTCACAAGGACAGAGTCTCTCTCAGGCTTAACCCATCTTTTGTTTCCGAAGGTGTCATCCCCTGTCAATCTTCATCAATCTATTGAGCTACCAGTGTTTTTTCCGAACTTTTCCAATAAAGCAGAGTTCAGGTTTCATCAGTTGGATGTGCACAGACAACTGAGATTTTATTTACATAGGATGAAGTAAGTTAGGAAATCTGATCAATTATTTGTGTCCTTTTCAGAGAACAGAGCAGGTTGTCCTATTTCCAAGTGCACTATTTCCAAATGGACTGTATTTCATTCATCTGCTCGTCAGCAGACAGAACTTTACTCTTTCCCGTCAAGGCTCATTCTACCAGGGCTATGTCTACGTCAGTAGCTTTCCATGCTAGGCTTTCCTTGGATGATATTTGTGCTGTGGCAACTTGGGCTTCTCCCAACATTTTTATTACTCATTACAAGCTGGACGTGGCTTCTAGGGGCCGGGCTTCCTTTGGTACCACGGTTCTCAGGAGTATCTTCTTATGAGCCACCCAGGATGGAGGTGCTGGGGACGCTGTCCCTGAGTAAGGAATGTAGGTGAGATAGGACCACATAACATCAGTTAGTTATGTACTCACCATAACGATCGATGTTTGTGGTCCATCTCGCCTGCATTCCTATGTACCTTCCCACCTGCCCCCTTCCTAGAGGAATTGGAAGAATTTTTTGGCTCCGTGGACCCTTCAAGGTCAGTGATTTGTTCACCTATCTGGCTGGATTTCTTCCAGTGTTTATTGAGTATGGGTTATGAGTGTTATGATTGTTATGATTGCAAACAAGATCTGGGGCTAGGGCGAGGTGCACCCTGGGATACTGGGTTAGCCCAGCCAATTAGAGAGTTCGTGCTAGAAAGATTTGGCCGAGTCGGAGCCGATTCTGGCTCCGAACCCGTGAGTAAGGAATGTAGGCGAGATGGACCACATACATCGATCGTTATGGTGAGTACATAACTAACTGTTTCTGTTAGCCTGGGAACACCAGAGAAGTGTGAAGAATGATGTCATGTGAAGCAGCTCTGTGTTATCAGTTTAGAGAGAGAGAGAGAGAGAATCCGAGAGCTCAGAGCATTTTGTCTTGAGACATCCAACAACACCAGCACTGCCTGCTTTCTATATGTAAGCTGTTTAGAATTATATTTTCTCTTAGATACAGCTAGAAAATAGGAAGATTAGACTAGTTTGTTTTTCTGTGATGTCAAAACCTTTGCTACTGTATTATTTTAACTATTTTTCTTTGATCTCTGAACTCTTGACTAGCACTGTGTAGTAAGAAGTATTGTCTTGTGTTTTTATTATTTATTATTAAATATTTTTAAATCTTTCAACATTGGCTGTTTTATGTAGAGTTAATTTAAGCTCTAAGGTATTTGTTTACCACAAGACAAGCAATTATTAACTTTTGCAGTTTTATCTGACATCGGCTGAGGCAAAAAAAGGTTCCCCAATGGGGTACTTAGCTTTTTGATGACTTCGGATCTGAAAACACAGGAGCTGGCCGACCGGCACTTGTGAACTGCTTCTGCTTCGGGCACCGCGCGGCAAGAAACACTGAAGAAGATGGCGTCGGCTGATGCTTTTATACCCCAGCCGCTCTGACGTCGGGGAAGAGGCAACATCAGCTGACACCGGACCCAGACTTTGGAATCCGGCCGACCGAAGGGCTGCCTGAGGCAGGACAACCCATATGTCAGGACTGCAGTTGCATATCTATCGGACATCTACATTTATGGTAGGTACAAAACTGTACTTTTTCCATCTCTTTCAACTTGCTGGCTTAAAAGCCTACGTTTGTACTTGTTCCCCGGGCCTTTCCTGTAACTAGTCTAGTCCAGGTACAGATTAGTTGTATCCAGGACTCTTTGTAAGCTTTTGAGCCCCCCAAGCCTTTCTGTGTTTGAGGGAAGCCTTCTAGCTTAACAGTGGAAGTGATGAGCATTAGGTAGCCTGTCTGCCACAAGAGGAGTGTTTCCTGGCCCAGAAATTGTAGCTATTGGCCGTTTGGGCAGTTTTTTTTTTTCATCTCTTTCAACTTTCTGGTTTAAAAGCCGCACTTGCGCTTGTTTTCCACCTTTCTTGTTAACTAGCCTAGTCCAGATACAGAGATGCTGTATCCAGGACTGTTGGTAAGCTTCTGAGCCCCGCAAGCCTTTCTATGTTGGAAGAAAGCCTTCTAGCTTATCAGTGGGAGTGGTAAGCACTAGGTAGCCTGTCTACCATGAGAGGAGAGGTTTTTGGCCCAGAAATTGTAGTTTATTGACCATTTGGACAGTTTGTCCATCTCTTTCAACTTTCTTTTTTAAAAGACCACATCAGCTCTTGTTTCCCATCTTTCCTGTAACTAACCTACTGGGCAGCACTAGAAAGCCTTAAACTGATACAAGCCTTCTAGCTTAGAAGAGAGACTTTGGAGTGATTAAGTATCAGTTTTCTGTACTTTCTTGCTGTACTTAACTGTTTTCTGCCAAAATGCAGATTTTCCAGCATTTATTATGATTTAAAAGCTTGTTTTTTTTACATATTGTACTTATTTGACTGCTTGTACTTTTAAAAAAGTTGTTAAAAAGTTTTTTTTTGTTTAAATAATTTGTTTAACTGTTGTAGGCTACACACTAAAGTGTGATAGCCTTTTCTGATCGTTTGTAGTTGTTTAAAGCTGTTTTAAGTGTATTTTTTACTGTTTTTGTCTTATCTCTATTAAAAAAAAAAAAAATTCCTTGTTTCCCACCTTTCTAAGCTAGTATAGTCCAGTTTTCAGGCTAGTGCTGAATTTAGGGCTGTAATACTATTTTCTGAGTTGCCCATACCTTACTTGGATAGAAGGAAGTTTCTCTGTTAACCTGTGAGAGAGGAGAGCTTTGAGCAACCTGTCTATCCCTGGAGGAGTGGTTCCAGCCCAGAAGTCAATAGTTTATTGGCCATTTTGGGCTAATTTCTAATCTCTTTCATTTCCCTACTGTAAAAACCGCGTTTGCACGGTTTTGCGCACCTGGTTGTGCCTGTTAGCTACAGTTAAATTATTCCTGGCTCCACTAAGTCTTCTCTTCAGTTTTTCCTTGAATCTAGTCTAACTCTCAATCTAAGCACTCAGAAAGCATCTTACAGTCCAGCACTTGCTCAGACCTAATAGCAAGCACTAATATACCCTGACACTGATTCCCAGCAGGGCAAGGCTCTTTATTCACCTCTCACCAACTAAGCAGCTCACCCTACTTTTCAGGCATGACCAAGGGGCAACTTCAGGTGCACTCTCCAGTCCAGCTGGTGAATCTGGGTATCCTGAGGCAATGTTACAACTGCCTCATGTACACAGACAACCCTGTCCTCCTACCACAAAACACTAACATATGCGAGAGATGCAATTATACAGCCAAACTGGAAGCTAAGCAGTCTCCACCCAAGACTGGAACAGACAGTCAAGAGGAGAAGGTTAACACTTGCACCACACCTCCAGCCGCACACAGACCTACTAAAACAGCACTGGCAAAAAATACACAAAATCATACTTGGAGGCTCTAAATAAAAACCTGCAAAAGAATCAGAGACGTCCAAAGCAGACATCCAAACAACCTGCACTTCCCGTCACAAACCAGCCAACACATAAAACACAACATCAGTGTGCCACATAATCACAGCCCTTAAGGCGAAATAACACACCTAACACACTAGTAATAGGTAACTCTATAGTCCGACACACTGACGTCCCACTCACTAGGCTGGACAAGCAGAAGGTTTCTGTTAGATGCCTGTCGGGAGCCAGAATCCACCACATAACACAAGCACTCAGGTCACTCCAGAACAAGTACAAATATGACTTTGTCGTTGTTCATGTTGGTGTGAATGACCTGAGACGTACCTCCCTGGACTACATGAAAAAGACATGGAAGAGTTCTGTGATCACGCAGCCCAGGCTGGTATGACCCTGACCCAGAGTAGCATCTTGCCCTCACAAAGAATGATACCTCATTATAAAGAAAAAATTATCAATTTCAGCAATTGGCTAAGCTTCTGGTGTCATTCAAAGGGGATCCATTGTCTGTCAGCCTGGGACAACATGCTTGACAAGCCATGTAGTTTCGCAAGAGACAGCTTGCACCTGTCACCTCTAGACTTTCGAATACTGGCCAAGGCTCTTGCTGCCCCCATAGTGCCTTTTTTAGGCAAGGCTCAAAAGTCACTCCTCTGTAAACAGCACAATTAACAAAAACTGAGGGTTATGCTACTCAACGCCAGGAGTTTAAATCTGAAAATGCACGTGCTCGAAGCACTCCTCAGTATGGAGAATGTCGACATCTGTGCAGTAACTGAAACCTGGTTCAAGGCTCCAGAGAGCACCCCAGCTCTACCGGGCTACAACTCATACCACACATTTTGGCCACAGAACATGGACCGAAACACAAAAGGAGGGGGTGTATCCATATTCATCAAGGATACCTACACCTCCAGGTTAGTGGTGCAACATGATACCTCTGAAATCATCCATGTGCAGCTAACATCAGGCAAATCTGCAATGCAAATTGTGGCCTGCTACAGATCACCCTCCATGTTCCAGGACCACCACTCCACCTTTCTGGAGACACTGGAAAACATGAAGGTCCTACCGAACACCCTGATATTGGGCGATTTCAATTACCCTACCATTCACTGGGAAAACTACTCGAGTACAAATTCCCAGGCCCAGCGCTTCCTGGAATTCATCAACTCAAATGCCCTGGATCAGCTGGTAAACTCCCCTAACAGAGGTGAAAACATATTGGACCTGGTCATCACCAACATGGACGACAGGTTTTCCACACTGGTGGTTAGCCCGTCACTGGTTAGATCAGACCATAAACTAATCACTCTGGATGTCCACACCCCACCACCACCCCCAACTAAGGAAACCACAGTAAAAAACTTTTCTAAAGCAAACTTTGCCTTACTTAAGACAGAGGTGGTAAGTTTCACAGCCCCCACGCTAAAGGATAATGCTGCCCAAGATGCAGAAACCTTTACAAATGCACTCTATGAGCACCTGCAAGGATCGTGCCATCCCTAGCAAAACCAAGACTCACTCCTCTAAGAGAAGGAAACCAGTTTGGTGGATCCCTGCAATAAACAGGCTTTACAATAGAAGGAGGAAACTAGTTCAGAAAAAAAGCAAATCCCAAGAAGGAAAGACATCCCTGATCAGTATCAGTAAGAAACTAAGGTCCCTCATGAAATCATCCAAGGCTAACTTCGAAAGAAAAATAGCCAAGGATTCAAAAGATAACCACAAATTCTTCTTTAGCTATGTTAAGAATCTAAGTGGCAACTCACAGATATGCACTGAACTAGTGCAAAATAGCACAAAATATACTGAATCTACTGATATTGCCAACATCCTGGCAGATAGAATCAGTGCAAACTTCAACCCCTTCTCACCTCCAAAAAGGCCCACAACAATACTGGAAAAGTGTAGTGTCCCAAAAATCAGACTCGCAGGTGAAAACAGCCCTTTCAAAAGCCAAAAACACAGCGTCAGTGGAACCAGATGGTGTCCCAGGCTGCGTCTTGCACGAACTACAGAACGGACTAACCCCCCACCTAAACACGCTGTTCAACCTCAGCCTCTCCACCGGCTATGTGCCCATAGAATGGCGCACAGCAACGGTTATTCCTCTCTGCAAAGGAGGGGCCACAACTGACCCTGGTAACTATCGCCCCATAAGCCTGACTAGCCTGGTTTGCAAGGCTATGGAGCGCATTATCATGGAACTCATTAACAAAGACATTGGGAACCTCCATACACTTGACCCGACCCAGTTTGGTTTTGTTAAGGGCAGATCATGCCTACTAAACCTGGTTGACTACAGTCACCAAGGCCATAGACGAGGGAAAGGTGGTTCACACAACCTACCTTGACCTCGCCAAGGCATTCATCACCATTCCCCACTCGGGTATAACTCACCAGCCTGAACATAAACCCATACGTCACGAGATGGGTTGCCAACTGACTTACAGACAGAACTCGCACAGTAAGAGTAGCGGGCTCCAGGTCCGACTCTAAACCAGTCACAAGTGGTGTCCTGCAAGGCTCGGTCCTGGGACCCCTACTGTTCTGCATATACTTCTCAGAAGTACAGGCAAACACAGGAGGACTATGGCTAATCAAGTTCGCCGATGACTGCAAACTGGGAGCCATAATTGACTCTCCGGCTGACACGTACATCCTCCAAAAGGGCCTTACTGAGACGGACACCTGGTGTCAAAGTCATGGCCTCAAGCAAAATGCCAAAAAATGCATAGTCATCCCATTTGGGAAAAACAAAACACCTACGAATTACCACATAGGTGGCAGCCCCCTTAATACAGAAGAGGTAATAAGAGATCTGGGGACCTAGGTAGATAGTAATCTCTCCTTTGACAATCATATTGCCAAAGTAGTTAGGAAATCCTTCAATGTGGCCTATCTAATTACTAAAGCATTCACATCTAGAAATAAAGAGGTTAAAGTGCCCCTCTACTTGTCACTCATTAGACCCATCATAGAGTACAATGCCCCATTTGGGATGTACCTCACAAGACACTTCCAACAGCTGGAAAGACCACAAAAGTACCTCACCAAGAGGATTACTGGCCTCAAACATAAGTCCTATGCAGCCCAACTGAAAAAACTCCGGCTGTACTCAGTGGCATATCGCTTACTCAGAGGTGATCTCTGCCTGACTTACAAAGCCATGTCCAACTCAGAATTGATGGACATGCTCCACCTAAAGAAATCCAAGTCACTGCGAGCCACGCACTCTAGTGAGCTAAACCTCGTCACAGCAATAAATAGAACATGCTGGAGGGATAGATTCCTGTCACAGAGACACCCCATACTTTGGAACAGAATTCCAATTACATCAGGCAGAGCCCCTCACTAACACTCTTCAAGAGAAACCTTGACGAGTGGATGGGTAACAGAAAATACATCCCTGGGATCACTTCATTGGCTTTGCTTGACAGAGGATCAGTTAATTAATCAATGGGGCAGCGAAAGCTGACACACTCTGGCTAGGCTTATAAATGCAATCGGGCAGATAGCCTAGTACCTACCTATGAACCTATGTATATTCTGGAGAGTAACCTTGGAACATGCACAGAAGGTGTTGACATTTTGTGATTCAACATTATTGTGTTGATGTTAGCATGTCGATGTAACACCAAATAAACTATTGCTACTGGATCCATGTACACACACACACCAATATCAACTACTTCACTACTATACATTGGTCTCCCTGCTTGAGGTGTACTTCTGTTAGCATCTATTGCTTTTATGCATGTCCATTGTCTTTCATGCTCCCTTTGTTTTACACTCTTCCTATTTGTACAAGTTTAGGTAACCAGAATGATGGTCTGATTCCTTAATTTTTGCTGTTGGCTGCATTTTTCCTAGATACAGCCCACTGAGCATGTAATCAGTAATAAACTAGCAGTCAAATCTGTATCATATTTTCTCTCTATATGCATCTATTCCAACCATGCAAAATTTAAAGTTCCTAGCCAAGTGCCAAGAGGTGGTTTGGGTATGAAAAAGTTAGTGTACTTTGCGTATTGGTTTATTGTGTATACCCAGCAGGAGTTTGCAGGCCTTTGTGTGTGTGTGTGTGTGTGTGTGTGTGTGTGTGTGTGTGTGTGTGTGTGTGTATGTGTGTGTGTGTGTGTGTGTGCACGCTGTTTGGAAAAGTAGTGCAAAATGATATCCTTAAACTATGCACAGAAGAAAAAGTCTTTGTGGGACAGCTTGCCAATATTTTTACAAGCATCTTTACTTGCAAGAGTCTTGGAAACTAATGTGGTTTCCTTTGTTCCCAAAGAAAAAAAAGAAACAGTGTTGCAATGTTTGTATACGTTTGCCCGTGTGCCAACTCTAGGATTTATAATATGAGGAGGCTAAGGAACTGTACAGAAAGAAGGTTTTTCATGTTACAAATGACCCAGGTTGCAAGGGAGTGTCTATATATTTTTAAAGCTGCAAGGTTGACTGAACACAGTTAACCTGCCACTTTTTATTTCAACACCCTGCTTCTTACTTAAACACAGTTCCCCATGCTCCCCCCCTTAAATACCAGTATGTGTTCTGCTCTCCAGCTGTAGGAAATTCCGAATGAGCTTCATCAGCAAGCTCTCTCCTTGCCAAATCTCCTCTAAAGGACGGACATATGTTGAGCATTCAATGCACACAACTTCCCTGCAAACCTTTCGACTGACTCTTCACTGTTCAGTTCTTCGGCCTGATTTCCTTTTCAGTAAATTATACACCACAACTACCTGCTGAATGTCATTCATCCTGTCTCCTGTGTACTTCTACCACTGTCGTCTACACAGTACACTGCATAAGAAGTGCATATACGTCTTCTTATTTATCAGCCTATGCACTTTTGAGAGTGTTGTTTTAAGAAAGGATATGAACAGACGTTTTTTCCCCCCTGGCCTAGAGCCAGTGTTTCTGGGCTGTCAGCAACCCACTGTGCTGCAGTCACATGATTGAGAGGCTGCCTCATGCAGCCAGGAAGCCTGCTAAAGTGGCAGGAGACTTAAAATGATAGCTTATTCAGTGCGTGCGAGCAAGAGAGAGTGAGAGAGAGAGAAAGAATCTGAGAAAGCGAAAAAGAGTGTGTGTGTGTGTGTGTGTGTGTGTGTGTGTGTGTGTGTGTGTGTGTGTGTGTGTGTGTGTGTGTGTGTGTGTGTGTGTGTCTGTCTGTATATATGTGTACACACACACATGGAAGTGAGCACTTATAGGTGTATATTATAAAAGTGCATTGTGTCGATTTTTTTCAATCCATTTACGTTTTTAGTACAGTGTGGAGGTTGAAGTATCAGTCCTGGACTGCTGTTTAGTTCAGTGTTCCAGCTTTAAACACACTGCTTTGTAAAAGCAGCATTTAGTCTGGCAGTCAGTTATACTGTCCAGGCCCTCCTACTCTAGCTAATGCCAGTGAATTATGTCATCTCTGCAGACCCTACTCAGGTTAGCATTCTCTTCCCCTCACTGCCATGCTTCTCAGCAGACTTTCATTTCATGCTTATAAAATTATAATATATATATTTGGAAGCTCTCATATGCTTAAATTAACCATTGAAAGGTTGATCAGATTTTCTGCTACAGTTGTCAGTGGCTGCACACACATATTTTATTAAATCTTTTTTTCATTTGCCACTGTACCGTACGTTGTTCATGTGCACTTTCATTCTGAGATATAGAGTTCACCTAACTTTCGGTTGTACAAGGCAGTTATGCATTTCGATGCGGTCACATCTTCCTAATTGTATTTATTTATCTGTCTAGTCAGCCATCCTTTCATGACCAGCTTAGTCCCACTAGTCTAGTAGCCTCTTTGCAGGGGAGGCTGGATGTGGTATTTATACTTCTAGGGTAAATTTGACCAGGGCATAGGTGAACTTCCCCTACTCTTTTTGATAGGTGCCATGGGATCTTTTATATTCACCAGAGCTACCACCAGCTGTGCATTGTCAGCAATTCATCTACCTTTTGTGCGAGTAGAACCCACAACTTTCTGCACCAAATTTAAGTGATTAACTGTTGTTCCACTGATACTGCTAATTGTACTCATGAAGGATGCTAGATCTGTTTTTGTAGGAGTCCTAACACAATACTCTGTTTTTGGTACAATCTTACCTGTGTGTTGCCATCCATCTATCAGTTAGCAACCCTTTTTCCTATTTTTGCTCATGTGGTCAGGGTGTCACTTCAACAGTGACATTCATCTGGAGCCAATGTTCACACTGCTGGGTGGCCAGCCTTGTCATAGCTGTTGTTTCATACCACTCATTCACTAAATGCACTGTCACACCTACAGCTAATTTAGAGTGTCCAGTCCACATACTGTTTGTGTTTTGAATGAGTGAGGAAACAAGAGCTCCCAGAGAAAACCCTTATGAACAGAAGGAGGACATGCACACTGTGCAGAGAAGGTATCACAGCTGAGAAATGAAATGGAGAATGTCTTGTTGTGATGCAACAACACTATCCACTACACCACTATGTTGCCAAACAAAACTGATGCATTGGTAGAGTTGCGTGGCATCCACCCGTACTGTCAGCAGTCCAGATTCAGTTCGTATTTCATGACTTACAGTGCTAACAAGGGAATGGGAGTATGAAACTAATAGAGACCGATTTTTTTTTTTTTTTTTTTTTTTTTTTGTGGTCCACAGGATTGTTCAGATGGCTCCTCATCCTGCAACCAACTTGCTGGTTTATTCCTTCATATGGGTGAGAGGGTTCTCGACCATTCTTTCCTTGGTTGAAGTGAAAGTTGGGTGCTAGGAAGCAGACCAATCTGCAAATATTGAAGAAGGTCCTGTCCCCACACCCTTGGCAGCCGTTAGTGCATGTACAACCTTCAGGCCAAATGGCACACTCCTTGCAGTATGGGGCATAACAGCCACTTCATGCTGGGCAAGTACACTTGTGTTCCTGCAGACATCAGCAATGCAATAAGCTGCTTCCCTCCCCCAGGTCGGGCAAGCTGGTATTGTTCGCTCACTCCCATCTTTCCTTGCCTGGTCTTTCCAGGGCCTTTGTCACTAGTTGGCCATTGGTCATCTGGGGTATAGTTAGGGCTTTACCCTATATGCCATGGGCTCAAGTACCAATTCTTTTTTTCTTGGTGGGGATGTAGAATGAAAAATCGTGGGTGATGCGTGTCACCTGCCTGGTGGAGATCAGAGAATTACTCTAAGCTTAGAATCCTACTTCATAAACATGATTTCTGTTTGAGCAAGTGTGCGTATTTCTGTGTATGTTTTGGTACAAGCACTTACAGCCTATGTAATGCATAGCACACTGGCCAAAGGGAATGTTCGGGCAAAAAAGAAAAAAAGTTTATTGGAAGCATGGATGATTCTACTCACCCAGTACTGCGTTCTCACCCCTCACAACAAAAATATGTACATGGGGAAGGAAAAAGGATGTAATGATGGGCAACAGTTGGGTAGCAGTGAACATTTTTGTTATTTTCAGTTGTTAGCCATGGTAGAGTACTGATCTAGCTGGACCATTTTCGGGTTCAGTTTGGAACTCAAGATACAAACTTAATTGACAGTCCAGATACAAGCAAATAACTTTCTTAGAATTTCCTTCACTATTGTTGCACCAAAGCTCTGGCAATCTCGTCCCCTCATCTAAAAGAAGTCTTCTCCTTCCCCACGTTCAGAGCACAACTCAAAAGATACCTCCATCAAAAATCTGATTGCAAATGTTTTTCTACTGGACACATAACCCATCAACCTCCTCAGCTGCATTCTCTTTTTGCCCTCTGTTCTCTCCTGATGCGTTCCTCTGAAATTTACTATTAAATTTAAATTCACATTTCTTTTTCTACTTTTTTAGTAAAAAAAAAATAATGTATTTCAGCTTTTCCCTGTTAGGGGTCAGTACAGCAGATCACCACACAGAAGGCACTCCAGCTGAGAATCAAGCCAGAGAACCTCTTGCTGTGAGGTGACAATGCTACCCGCTGCACCACCGCGACCTTTTTCCCCTACTTTTTTAGTAATATGTATATATAGTGTCACTTGTCTATGGGATTATCTACTTTCTGTGATTACACTATGTTTGTGAATTTGTTCTGTTTTATTTTTTGTGAATTTCTTCACCTAGGCTGTGCCTGCAGATGTCCTGTTGTGATCAGTATGCTACCCCATTAAACTAAATAAATAAGAATTCGGAGGAAATACTGAGGGAAGGAAGAGGACAGCTTGATATAAGGAACTCTGTGCCAACACAACTGATTTAAGCACTGGAGTAACTAAAGATCATCGCTTAGAGGGGGTAGTAATTTACTGCATATATTGTCTGATGCTGCCTCATGCCCCTTCCATAGAAATAGCAAGTATCTATGTGCTGCCTAAGGCTTTGATCTTGTGATGTACTTCATCCTGTAATCCAGGATTTGAGTCCCTCTGCCTCCATTTGCCTTCTTTGTGACCCTGAGCAACTTATTTAATCAGACAGTGCTCCCAGGTTACCACTAAAAAGAGGCTTATGCCTAGTGAGTTTACCCAGATACCAAATGAGTGAAGTAAAAAATGAAGTTCCCCTTATTGTTTGGCAATAACTGATATGTCACCCATTTGCCCCCATAAGAAATTGGACTGAGCTACATAGTTTGCTCTTGAGTCAAAAGCCTTGCAAGCATGCGTACAAGTCTTTTCCAGTGCCAGTACCAAAACAAGATGGTAACTCCAAACATTGTTTGTCAACGCCAAATAAGTTTTTATCTTTAAGATTTGCTGTTTGATTGATAAAGATACAAAACATCCTCAATTAGACTTTAAATCCTGAAAATGTTGTCATGTAAAGATTTAAAAGCAGAAGGTGAGGAACTTTTGTGAAGGTTGGTAATTTGTTTCACTGCAGATCAGCTTTATTTGTAAAAATGATTGGCACCAATTTTAGTAAAAATGATCACTGCCTGTGACCTAAATCTACCATTCAAGATTATGGGCACCTGAATACAACTGAATCCTAAGACATTTTCTAAGAAATTCTCGAATATTTAGCTTAAAAAGCTAATATTAACTCTCTTTGTAATTTTCTTTCTCAGAACAAACCCAAGATTTTTCTTCTAGAATGATACAAAAAAAGAAGTTACCTCCAACAGACGTTGAGCTAAAAACGTTAAACTCTATCAAGTTACTTAATGTCAGAGATTAAGGAGAAGCATTGAGCAGTAGCAGGCCAATTAGTTGAAGATGGCATCACCTATATTCAGATGGAAGATGTAGCAAATCTTCTGGCTGACAAATTCATTTCAAATTTCACCCTTGTATCACCACAGTTCTCCCCCAAAAAATACCCACCACCACTTCACCAATTGTCACCAAAGAACACGTTGCCACTACGCTCAATAAAGCTAAAAACATGGCTTCAATGGGGCCTAATGACATTCCAAGTTGCCTCTTAAACAGCTCATATTAGGACTTATAATACCCATTAAGATCTATATTTAACCACAGACTTTGGGCTGGCTTTGTCCCAGTAGAGTGGAGAACAGCAACAGTAATACCTCTGCATAAAGGGGGACCATCTACTAACCCAGGAAATTACAGACCCTGAAGTTTAACTAGTCTTGTATGTAGGGTTATGATAACAGTAATCATGAACCTGATAAATAATGACATAGGAAACCTCTACACACTGGACCCGACCAATTTAGCTTTGCGAGGGTAGGTCATGCCTACTGAATCTGGTGGATTTCTTTGAGAGAGTCACTAAGGCCATGGATTAGGGGTAAAACAGTCCCTACCACCTACCTCAACCTAGCCAGGGCATTTGACACAATTTCCCATTCGGGTATTATAATTAAACTCACAAAACCTGACATAAATCCCTATGTCACCAGATGGATAGCCATTTGGCTCATGGACATGACACATGGTTAAAATGGGTGAATCCAGATCCAGTAAAGAGACCAGTTACTAGTGGTGTGCCACAGGGTTCAGTGCAGGGGAACATTCATGTTTGGAATATACTTTTTTGAAGTCATGGATAATGTGGAAGGCCACTGGTTGACAGTTTGCCAATGACTGCAAGCTGAGGCAGTTGTTGAATCTCCCAGCTATGTAGATATCCTTCAGGAGGGTCAAGATCAGACAAATGATTGGTACCAGAACCATGACTTAAAACTAAGTGTGAAAAAATGCATTATCATAACATTTAGGAAGTCTAATGCCCCTGCAAATTACAGCATCAGTAGCACACCCCTAAGTGTAAACTCAGAAGTGGAGATCTAGGTGTACAGATAGATAGCCTGAACTTTGACTACCATGTGTCCACAGTGGTGAGGAAGTCTTTCTGTGTGGCACAACTTACAAGTAAAGATATGGCATCCAGATGCAAGGAAATTATAATACCACTGTACTTAGCCCTCATTAGACCAATAATCAAATACAATGTGCCATTTGGCATGTACTTAAATAGGCACTTACAGCAGCTGGAGTGACCTCAGGAGTTTCTCACAAAAAAAAATGCAGGATGCATCGAACATGTCCTGTGTGGATAGACTAAAAGCCCGATCCCTTTACTCTGTCTCCTACTGACTGTTAAGGGGTGACCTATGCTACACCTACAAAGCACTCACAAATCCAGCCCTGATGGAGCTGCTACACATCTGCAAGTCAAACAGGAGGGTCACCCGATCTATGGATCTAAACTTAGTCAAGGACTCAAACAAAACATGCTGGAGAAACAGATGTGTGTCTCAGAGACCACCACAAGATTTCCTGTTCACATTAAGTACAGCCCTTCCTTGGCCCTCTTCAAATGCAATTTAGATTAAAGGATGGGCAATTGCAAATTCACACCTGAGGTAGTACCTCTGTCCCTTATGACTGGGACAGTCTGTAAAAGACATAATGCACAGGCACAAATCCATGCCATCCTCTTGCCCCTAGGAGCAATTTATTGGTTAAAATCAGGTTATATTGGCTAGGCTTGTAAGGTCCCTTAATCTATCAGCCTAGTATTTCCTATGATCCTATGAGAGGCACCAAACTGTAAGTGGCATATTGTAGCTCATAAAAACAGGAAGAATAGATGGGTCTCTGGACCTGAATAAGTGAAAAGCAGAACAGGGCTGCCCGTTTATCTTGACAGTAATGTCTGTAGTTTGCTTGCTAAACTTTAAGTTGGTAACAAGTATTCCTTAAACTGTATCGATATGTGTTGGTGCCAGACCCAGCACTCGCAAAAACGGGGGAACCAACACTGACCAGGCAATTTATGAATAGCAGGCTATCGATGCATAATCTGTCTAGTGTCATCATATGCACTGTCTCTGTTGTTGTACTGTTACCATGTCCATTCTTCTGTAAATGCTGAGCAAAAGTTGCTTTTTGAAAATTGCAGCAGCAGCCCCTTTCTTTGTTTCATTCTAGGCTGATGACCAAACTTGTAAGATGTTCTTTGTGTTTCACAGTTGCAGTCATCACACTTGGGTTATCATGCCAAGGGTAGCCCTCAGTCGACCTGAATACCAGAGACTTAGTATTTCTGCGTCAGTTGCTGTCGCTTCAGGACTGATGTCAGGGGTATAAAATTAGGCAGCTGACGCCATTACATCAGTCTTTCTTGCCGAGGAGCCCAAAGCGGAAGCAGTTCGCATGAGTGCCAGTCGGCCGCAACCTGAGTTTTCGTTTCAGAAATTGAATCATCCTGAAGTCTCCTAAAGCTAAGTTTCCCGTTGGGGATCCTTTTTTCTTACTCTAACCGATGTCAGAAAAAGTTAACAATTCTCTCGCCTGTGGAAAACAAATACCACACCGAGATTTCCATTCTTACTGCATCACCTGTTTAGGCCCAGACCACGACGTACCTCGCTGTCGGTTTTGTGCTTTGTTCAATGCCTGAACTATTCATCACCGGGCCCTTATTGTAGCTAAATACTTTAGTTCTCCGTATTCCGAAATAGCTTTGGTAAGCCATCCGACTACCAGTCTTCCAAAAAAAACGTAAGGATAAAGTCAGAGACAGACCACACAGGTCCAAAACTGCAGACGATGCTTCCGTTAAGCTAGTCGCCAGTTCGCCGGTACCCAAGTGAGGCACTTTCGCAGCCCCTGATGCCCCTCGCTTCAGTAGATTCGCAGGCCACTACCGAGACCCGTTCAGAGTCTGGTATGCCGCAAAACTCTTGACTACGGAACCTGCGGATGTCTCTTCCTTGGATGGGGCTGGATCTGCTGTGCAGGTACCGGCTTCTGAGGAAGTTCTTCACATTACCAATATTCAACACAAACCAATAACTTCTTTCACGTCCTCAGTTCTTTCTAAAACTACCGAGTTTCTAAGGCCAAGAGTACGAGCTATGCCTAAAAAAACGACGACCCAAGCTCAAGCGCCTGCTTCCTTGCCACAATCTCAAATGCTTAAAATGGCAGAAGACCTGATCATGCTGATTAGGGGAAGTCAGCCTTCCCCTGCTAAAAGGAAAAGAGACTTGTCCCCAGCAGCTTTATCTGACCAAGAGTCTGACGACTGAGGTTTCTGAATATAAAGACATGCCATTATCTGCCTATGAGGATTCAGATGCAGAGGAATCCGTTTCTTCTGCTCCCCTCCAGAGGATTTTTTTTTTGGTGAAAGCCTACTTACTTTGAGAGAGCAGTTCCACTGGGAATGCCAGGATTATCCTCAGTCCAAAAAGAGACTCTCGGAATTTTTACATTTACCACAGCACAGACCCTTAGCTATCCCTCCTGTTCTGGATGTAGTGGACGATGTCTTTATGGAATCCAGTCTAATTCCTGATACTTTACCCCCTGCTCCAAGGAAACCAGACAGGTACTATAGAGTCCCTGACTCTCACACATTTTTTTTCAAAAATCCTACTGCTGACCCAGAGGTCATCTCCCAAGGACCTCAAGGAATAAAAGCAACTACAGCTAAGAATCTCACCCCTTCGGACAGGGATTCCCGAGCTTTAGACAGATGGGGTAAAAAAGTATACACCTCTGCAACTCTCGCCATTAGAGCATTGAATTGTCAGTTCCACAAGCTGAAATACCAGCAACATACTATGGAACTAACTGCGGTAGTGGTGCTGCGGTAGCGTTGTCGCCTCACAGTTAGACGTTGCACATTCGATTCTCAGTTAAAGCGTCTTCTGTGTGTCAACATGCGTGAATGGACGTTCCTTCGCTGAAGGTTGTGCGTTAGGCCCGGCAAGCCAGCATGTAAAACTTTACTGCCAATCATTAGCCGACCGGAGTTCCGCTGTGGTGACCCCTAACCGGGAAAAGCCGAAAGACAGTTACTATGGAACTTATTAAGCAAAAATTATCTACCTTTCCTGACTGTGCAGAAAATAAAGAATTACAGGAGCATACACATTTTGCAAGCCAAGTCAGCAAGCATACCCTGCAATGTGGGTTTGACGCCCTAGAAGCATCTTGCAGGGCAGCAGTCACAGGTTCTGTACTTAGAAGGCATGCTTGGCTTAAGGAGCAGACTTTGCCAGACCATGCCAAATCAAAATTACTGGACGCTCCTTTGAACAAGGACAATCTGTTTGGCACCAAAGCAGAAGAGGTTTTAAAAAAGATGGAAGAAAAGGCAAAGTCTATACAGACAGTCAAAGATTTTTTGCAAGTGCAGCCTCCAAGATTCAGTAGGCATTTCCCCGCGAAACAATGGTCCTTTCTAGCCCCCTCAAGCCATCTCATACTATACCCAGGGGAAACAGACCCCCCCCCGCCCGATTACAGTCTCAGAGTATGCAGAGATCTAAACAATGGAGTACCTCCACTTCTAAAACAAGTAATGCTAAGCCACCCTCTTACGGAAAGAATTCACAATGACTTCTGAACTCCACTCCTCACCTCTGCTCAATTGTTCGTGCCCCTAGGAGGAAAACTTGCCCACCTTGCAAAAAAACTGGACCTCTATCACCGATTGATGGGTCCACAACATAGTTTCCCAGGGGTACAAATTTTATTTCCACATGCTGCCAACCCCAAAAGGGTTCCCAGAACTTCCTGCGCACCAGTGGGCAGAGGCACAAAACCAAGTTCAGTCCCAGCTCTCCATAAGGGCAATTCAGCCTGTTCCTGCAGAACAGATAGGCCAAGATTTTTATTCCAGACTTTTCCTGGTACCAAGAAAACAGGGCACCTGGTGCCCAGTCTTAACTCTATCCATTCTAAACACCGTCCTGGTGGTACCAAAATTGAAAATGCTCACCCTACACCAGCTTCTCCCTATGCTGTCCAAAGATGCCTGGTTAGCCACCCTAGACCTAAAGGAAGCATCTCATCCCTGTCAGGGACTCCAGCAGGAAATATCTACATTTCAGGACAGGATCTATGCATTATCAGTTCTCTGCACTTCCCTTTGGCTTATCCACTGCTCCCAGAGTCTTCACAAAATGCTTAAATCCAGCCATTGCCTATTGCAGACAGAGAAAGATTCAAATATACCCCTACTTGGACGATTGCCTGATTCAGGCAGACAGTCAGGAAAAGCTGTTGCAGCACCTGACATTTGTAAAGGACCTTCTAATCTTCCTGGGGTACACTATCAATGAAAAGAAATCAAAACTAGTCCCCAGTCAAAAAATTGTATTCCTAGGAGCAGCCTTGGACACAGCATCCAAGATGGCATTCCTTACTCCAGAAAAACAAGCCTGACGGGCTACTTCACGCAAATGGCCACCAGAACCCAGCTATCCATAAGGAAAATCCTGCAGGCTCTAGGGTTCATGGCCTCCTGCATTCTACTAATTCCATATGCCAGACTGCATATGAGGAAACTTCAGTGATACTTAAAAAGTCTTTGGTGCCAACATTCTCAGGACAGAGTTTCTTAGGTGGGCAGCAGCATGCAACCACAACAAGGGACATCCCTTTACATAACCCCACACCACCCAGACCCTAACCACAGATGCATCAGACTATGCCTGGAGTGCACATCTGGACAGCAGGTGCATTCAGGGCCACTGGAGCCCAAACCAAATTCATCTGCACATCAACCAAAAAGAGATGCTAGCTGCTCAGCACGCTCTGACAGCTTTCAGATCCCTGCTCTCACCAGGGCCCCTTCTAATAAAAACTGACAACACCACAGTGATGTGGTACATCAGCAAGCAAGGGGGAGCCCACTCTTACCCACTCTACAGGCTAGCCATGACCCTGTGGAACACGGCCTTGGCTATGCATATTCACCTGCAAGCTCAATTCCTGCCAAGCAAACAAAACTCTCTGGCAGACGACTTAAACAGAAATCTCCTAGACCCACAAGAGTACTACTCAAGATAAGGCAGGAAGGACCAAGGGCAAGCCTGATTGCCCCAGACTGGCCACGCCAACACTGGTACCCACTACTGCGCAGTCTGTCACTGGTACCACCTTGGCACTTACTCAAGATCCCAACCCTCTTCACTCAGCAGGAGGGACAGATCTTCCATCTGCAATTGCAAACCCTGAACCTTGCAGCCTGACTTATTCCTTCAATTCTCCTCCAGTGGTCAGCCTAAGCAAGCAGGTGCTGGATGTCATTCGTGAAGCCAGAAGACCCAGTACAAGGAAATCTTATGATTGTTGTTGTGTCTTTCGGCTTATCCCGGGTAGGGGTCACCACAGCAGAACTCCGGTCCGCTAATGTTTGGTAGTGGATTTTTACGTGCCGAGTTACCAGCCTTGATGCACACCCTTCAACGAAGGTACGCCCATTCATGCATGCCTCCACACACAAGACGCTGTAGCTGAGAATCGAACGGGACAACGTCCTGCTGTGAGGCGACAATGCTACCACAACACCACTACCGTGGGAACACAAGGAGTGGAAAAAGTATTGTTCCTGGATTCACTCTAAAGGAGCGGATACAGCACAGCCCTCCTTACCTCTCATCCTGGATTACCTAGCAGACCTACTCCACAGAAGCCTATCCTTCTCTTCCATTAAGATCCGTGCTTCTGCCATCTCTGCTCATTAGCTCATTATAGCACTGAGCCACCTCTCTTCTCTCACCCACTCATCAAACAGTTCCTGAGAGGGGCTAACAACTTAAGGCCACCAAGAAGAGCCCCCACCCCCTGCTTGGGACCTTAATTTTGTGTTGGAAAAGTTCACACTACCCCCCTTTGAGCCTGCAGCATCAGCAGAGTTAAAATTCCTTTCTTGGAAAACAGCCTTGCTTCTGGCCATCACTTCAGCTAGAAGAGTGTCTGAGCTACAAGCACTTATGGCTGTTGAGCCCTTCATTATTTTTCATGCTGACAGGGTCTCCCTCAGGATTAACCCTACTTTTATGCCTAAAGTGGTGTCCAGTGTGGCTCTCAACCAATCTATCCATTTGGCCAACCTTTTTCCCTAATCCTCAAAATACGGGGGAAAGGATACTGCACTCTTTAGACGTGCACAGACAGCTCAGATTCTACCTTGATAGGACTAAGCCCTTCAGGAACTCTGACCAGTTACTAGTCAGCTATCCACCAGGGGCAGAGGGCAAGGCCATATCAAAACAAGCCATCTCCAAGTGGATAGCGCACTGTATCCATTTCTGTTACAAACACCATGGTAAACCACCCCCTCATGGGGTCAGAACGCATTCCACTAGGGCAACTTCAACCTCTACAGCCTTTCTCAGAGGAGTCCCTACCAGGGACATTCTGGAGGCTGCTACTTGGAGTTCTGTTCGTACCTTCACTAAGCATTACCACCTGCCTATCTTTTCCAAATCCAAGGCAGGCTTTGCAACAGCAGTCCTGCAGGGCATACTAGCCAGCCCCAACTCTTCTTGACTGCCTGCACCCATTCTTCGGCTTTGGGAATCAACCCAAGTGTGATGACTGCAACAGTGGAACACGAAGAACATAGTACAATTATGTACACTTACCCTAAATGTAGATGTTCGAGTGTATTCACTGTTTCTGTCCTGGTTTCCCACCCTCCAGCCCCCTTGTCTCTCTCTCTCTCTTACTCAGTCCTTACAGGGCTATTGGTATTTACTTTTTACTGGTGGTGTTTTTTCCATCATAACTTAGCTCCCTATTTGGGGACTCCTGACATTTGGGGCAAGAAAAACTGATGTAATGGCATTGGCTGCCTGTTTTTATACCCCTGATGACCTGATGTCAGTCCTGAAGCGACAGCAACCAATGCAGCAATACTATGTCTCTAGTATTCGGGCCAACTGAGGGCTACCCCTGGCAGGATAACCCAAGTGTGAAGACTGCAACAGTGAATACACTTGAACAGCTACATTTATGGTAAGTGTACACAACTGTACTCGTAGTATATGCGCAATACTTTACCCTAGTTTTCCCAAGTTTGGAACACACACAGCCTCTTGAACTTCCTAATATGACTCTGCAGACCAGTATCTAACATGTAGTTAAATGCAGACAGATTTGTCCAGTGGTGAACTTCAATCCATGGTGAATTTCAAAATCTGGCTTGGAAAGTGATTGTACTTAGACATATTTATGTGCCTGAACTCTGAAGAAAAAAAAGGCTCACATATCTAACTGCAACACAACACTGTCATAAATAAAGTGATCCGATGATATACTATAATGTAATGTAAAATAAATTGCACTAAAATGTGTTATGAAAATAAAGATGTATGTTGTGCTTTGTACCTTGCTTATGCAAAACAATTGTGCAATTCTCATTAACTGCACAGAAGGGACACCAACCATGTATCACACACTGGATACCATGGTCTGTCTGTATGTCCTCTCCTAAGGACAAAGAAAATAACTCCTTTCTGCAGTCATCAGTACATGAGTAACAGGATTTCTTTGTCCTACTCCCCCTCCCCCCATTCCTGATAGATAATGTACCCATGTTCAGTAATGGCGTATTTACCAGTTGTTTTTCTTATAAACGCAAGATGTAGATGTTCTTCATGTTTCACTGTTGCAGTCATCACACTTAGGTTATCTGCCTGCAGGTAGCCCTCAGTCGGCCTGAATACCAGAGTCTTGGGAATTCTGTGTCGGTTGCTGTTGCCTCTTCCATGACGTCAGGGGTATAAAATAAGTAGCTGACGCCATTACATCAGTCTTTCTTGCCGAGAAGGAGCCCGAAGTTGAAGCAGTTCGCAAGTGCCAGTCGGCTGCTACCTGAAATTTTCCTTTTTTTGAGTTTCAGACCTGAAGTCTTCTAAAGCTAAGTACCCTGTTGGGGATTCCTTTTTTCTTGCTCTAACCAATGTCAGAAAAAATTAACAATCGTCTTGCCTGTGGAAAGCAAGTACCTCACAGATTTTTTCATTCTTACTGTCACCTGTTTAGGCCCAGACCACGACGTCCCTCGCTGTCGGTTTTGTGCCTTGTTTAACGCCCAAACCATTCGTCATCGGGCTATTTGTGTAGCTAAATGCTTTCGCTCTCATTCTCCGTATTCCGAAATGGCTTCGGTAAGCCATCCGACTACCGATCTTCCAAAAAAGCGCAAAGACAGAGACAGACCACATAGGTCAAAAACTGCTGATGATGCTTCCACTAAGCTAGTCACCAGTCCACTGGTATTCAGTGAGGTGCCTTTGCAGCCCCTGATGCCTGCTTCTACAGATTCGCAGGCCTCTGCTGAGACCCATCGAGGTCCAGTAAGCCGCGAGATGCTTCTTCGACTGTGGAACCTGCAGATGTCTCTACCTTGGATGGGTCCGGAGCTGCTGTGCAGGCACCGGCTTCTGAGGGTGTATTCTGACCTACCGATATTCATATTAAACAGACAACTTAATTTCCAACTAAAACTACTGAGTTTCTCAGGCTTAAACCGACAACTTCATTTCCAACTAAAGCTACTGAGTTTCTCAGGCCCAGAGTACGCAATACGCCTAGAAAACAGACGTCCAAAGGGCATGCTGAAGCTCCCATGCCACAACAACAAATGCTTAGAATGGCTGAAGTCCTTATTACATTAATTAGGGGAAGCCAGCCTTCCCCTGCCAAAAGGCAAAGAATTGAATTTCCTACTGATTCTACAGACCAGGAGTCTAATTACTCCGACCCTTCTGATTACCAGGACATACCCTTATCTACCTATGAGGACTCAGATGCAGAGGCTCTAGCTATACCCCCTGTCCTGGATATTGTAGATGATGTCTTCTTGGAGTCCACTCTTACTCCTGACACCTTACCACCAGCTCCTAGAAAACCTGACAGGTACTACAGAGTACCTGACTCTCACAAATTTCTCGTTAGGAATCCTACTGCGGATCCAGAGACCATTTCCCAGGGACCTAAAGGCATTAAGGCTACTACAGCCAAAATCCCTACCCCTTTAGACAGGGATGGTAGAGATTTAGACAGATGGGGTAAGAAGGTATATACCTCTGCAACTCTTATCAGAGCTTTGAATTGCCAGTTTCATATGTTGAAGTACCAGCAATATATTATGGAACTAATTAAACAAAAAAATGGTGTTCCTTCCAGATTGTGCAGAAAATAAAGATTTACAAGAGTTAATGCATTCTGAGAACCAAATTAGTAAACATATTGCAGTGTGGGTTTGATACCTTAGAAGCATCTTGCAGGGCTGCTGTCACTGGGTCTGTACTGAGAAGGCATGCTTGGCTAAAGGAACAATTCTTGCCTGATCATGTCAAAGCAAAATTGCTAGATGCTCCATTAAATCAGGAGCGTTTGTTTGGCACAAAAGCAGAAGAAGTTCTTAAAAAGATGGAAGAAAAAGCTAAATCTATGCAAACTGTCAAAGATTTCTTACAGGTGCAGCCACCTAGATTCAGTAGGCATTGGCCTTTAAAAAACTGGTCCTTTCCAGTCCCTCTCAGGCCTTCTCAGTCCAAACCCAGGGGAAACAGACCACCAAGACTACAGTCTCAGGGTATGCAGAGATCTAAACAATGGAGTGCTTCCACCTCAAAACCAGGGAGTGGTAAGCCACCCCCATATGGAAAAAGTTCACAATGACTTTCAAATACCCTTCCCAGCCATGCCCAAGTACTTGCGTCCCTAGGCGGAAAACTCGTACTTCATGCAAAAAACTGGATGTCTATTACTCAGGACCGATGGGTTCTAAACATTGTATCCCAGGGATACAGATTCTACTTCCACTCACTGCCAACTCCAAGTGGGTTGCCAGACCTTCCTCCAAACCAGTGGGCAGAGGCGCAAAAGCAAGTACTTTCCCTTCTCCATATCAGGGATATTCAGCCTGTTCCAGTAGAACAGAGGGGACATGGTTTCTACTCCAGACTGTTCCTGGTTCCCAGAAAAAGAGGGCTCTTGATGCCCTATCTTGGATCTATCTATTCTCAACACCTTTCTGGTGGTCCCAAAATTCAGAATGCTTACACTGCAACAGCTTCTTCCTATGCTAGCCAAGGATGACTGGTTAGTCACCGTAGACTTAAAAGAAGCTTATCTGCACATCCCCATAAGGAGGTCTTGCAGAAAATATCTACATTTCAGGGCAGGCTGTATGCACTGTCTGCATTTCCCTTTGGCTGATCTACTGCGCCCCTAGTATTCACAAAATGCCTGGCTCCAGCCATTGCATACTGCAGGCAGAGAAATATTCAAATCTACCCATACTTGGACAATTGCCTGATTCAGGCGGACAGTCAGGAATTGCTACTTCAGCACCTGGCATGTGTAAAAGGACTTCTAACTTCACTGGGATACACCATCAATGAAAAGAAATCACAACTGGTGCCCAACCAACAAATTGCATTCATGGGAGCAAGCTTGAACACAACTTCCCAGATGGCATTCCTCACTCCAGAAAAGCAGGTTCATTTGACAAATAATAGCCAAAAAAAACCCAGCTATCTGCAAGGAAAATACTGCAAGCCCTAGGGTTCATGGCCTCATGCATTCTGCTAATTTTATATGCAAGACTGCATATGAGGAAACTTCAGTGGTACTTAAAAAATCTCTGGTGTCAACATTCTCAGAACCTGGAAACAGTGATTCCTATCATACCGTGTCTTAGGGCAGAGTTCCTTTGGTGGGCAGAAGCATGCAACCACAACAAGGGACTTCCTTTCACTCAACTCCTCGCTGCCCAAACCCTGACAACAGGCGCATGATACTATGCATATGGGGCTCACATGGCAGGGAAATGCCTTCAATGCAAATGGAGCCCAGAACAAATTCCCCTGCATATCAATCAAAAAGAGATGCTAGCTCTGACAGTCTTCAAATAACTTATCCTTCCAGGACAGCTCCTGATAAAGACAGATAACACCACAGTTATGTGGTACATAACCAAGCAGGGAGGAACTCATTCTTACCCACTCTGCAGGTTAGCCTTGGCTTTGTGGAACACAGCCTTGAGCATCCAATTGCACCTACAAGCTCAATTCCTGCCAGGCAAGCAAAATTCACTGGCAGACAACTTAAGCAGAAATCTACTGGACCCTGAAACTGGACCCCAACTCATTCAAATGTCTAACCCGGAGGTGGATCTTTTTGCCTACCCCCAAAACCACCAATTGAGCAAATTTTGCACCAGGAACCCTCACAGCAGAGCCTGGAAGTTGGACGCCCTGACCTTTACATTGGAAAACCTCTCAATTTATGCCTTTCCTCCTCTGCCCCTCCTCTCAAGAATACCACTCAAGATCAAACAGGACAAGTCAAGGGCAATCCTTATTGCACCAGACTGGCCACACCAGCACTGGTACCCACTCCTATGCAGTCTGACAGCAGTGCCACCCTGGCACTTACATCACACAGCAGGGACAGATTTTGCATCCACAGCTACAAACCCTAAGCCTTGCAGCCTGACTTATTCCCTAAATGCACCACCAGCATCCCACAGCAGACAGGTGCTGGATGTCATCCTTGAGGCCAGAAGGCCTAGTACTAGGAAATCCTATGCTGAAAAATGGAAAAGATATTGTTCTTGGAGTCCGTCTCAAGGAAAGGACACAGCTGTGCCCAACTTACCTCAAATCCTTGATTATTTAGCAGAGCTGCTCCACAGAGATCTATCCTTCTCATCCATTAAGATTCATGCCTCTTTCACCTCAGCTCATTGTAATACTGAGCCTCCTCTCTTTTCTCACCCTCTCATCAAACAGTTCCTGAGAGGAGCTAACAATTTAAGGCCCCCTAGGAGAGCTCCCACCCTGGGACCTTAACTTTGTACTGGAGAAGCTCACACCCCCCCCCCCCCTTTGAACCTGCTGCTTCAGCAGAGTTAAAATTCCTCTCTTGGAAAACAACTTTACTTCTAGCTATTACTTCAGCAAGAAGAGTGTCTGAGTTACAGGCACTAATGGCGGTGGAGCCCTTCATTAATTTTCCATGCTGACAGGGTTTCCTTCAGGACTAACCCTTCCTTTATGCCCAAGGTGGTATCCAGTGTGGCTCTAAGCCAATCCATCCATTTGCCAACTTTTTTCCCCAATCCTCAGAATAAAGGGGAAAGGATCCTGCACTCCTTGGACATGCACAGACAGCTCAGGTTCTACCTTGACAGGACTAAGCCTTTTAGAAAATCTGACCAGCTGCTATTCAGCTTTGCTACAGGGGCAGAGGGCAAGGCCATTTCAAAGCAAACCATTTCCAAATTGATAGCACACTGCATTAATTTCTGCTACAAGCACCATGGAAAACTTACCCCCTCTGGGGATCAGAACTCATTCCACTAGAGCTACTTCACCCTCTGCAGCATATTCTCAGGGGAGTCCCTACTAGGGACATCCTGGAAGCTGTAACCTAGAGTTCTGTACACACCTTCACCAACCATTAACACTTACCTATTTCTTCTAAATCCAGCGTTGGATTTGCTACAGCAGTCTTACAAGGCCTGCTAGCCAGCCCTAACACCTCTTGACTGCCTCCACCCTTCCTCAGCTTTGGGAATCAACCCAAGTGTGATGACTGCAACAGTGAAACACAAAGAACATAGTACAGTTGTGTACACTTACCATAAAGGTAGATGTTAGAGTGTATTCAGTGTTGCAGTCCTGGTTTCCCTCCCTCCATCCCCCTGATTTTTTTATATAATTTCTTCCTATCCTCTTTATGGCCATGTTTTATGGCAGGGGTATTTACTTTTTACTGGAGGTGTTCCATACCAACTAATAGCTTCCTATTTTGGGGGCAAGAAAAACTGATGTAATGGCGTCGGCTGCATGTTTTATACCCCTGACAACCTGACGTCATGGAAGAGGCGACAGCAACCGATGCATAAATCCCAAGACTCTGGTATTCAGGCCAACTGAGGGCTACCTGCAGGCAGATAACCCGAGTGTGATGACTGATGACTGCAACAGTGAATACACTCGAACATCTACATTTATGGTAAGTGTACACAACTGTACTTTTCTTCCACTGCTCACATACTCCAAAACTGATTAACTGGTTATCTGTTACTTCTGTCAGATTTTATCTTATAACCAATCATTTTTTTGTCCTTTTGCTCTCATTTTCCTACTGAAAAATAATCAGAATATTTTTATCTACTGCACGCACTTACATTTTCTTGTGACCAAATAATTGTAATAAATTATTGATCTTCAAAGACTGATTGATACAAACAAAAAATGATGCTAAAAAAACTCAGAGCTTCATATTGCTGCCCTGTTGCACCCCATATCTAAAAATACAGAGACATTGTTAAGGTGGGGGTGAAGGGGCCAGCCAATACAGTTGGAAAGTGTCAAGTGATAGATCTTTAGTGCATACTAGTATTAAGAAATGCAGCAGTTTGCTGTACTTTAAAGGGCAGTTTCAGGTGTGCTCTCCAGTCCAACTGGTGAATCTGGGCATTTTGAGGCAATGTTACAACTGCCTCATGTACACAGACAGCCCTCTCCTCCTACCACCAAACACCAGTACATGCGAGAGATGCAGTTCTACAGCCAAACTAGAGGCTAAGCTTTCTCAACCCAAGACTGGATCAGACAGTCAAAAGAAGAAGGGAAATACTAGCATCACACCACCAGTCTCACATAGACCCATTAAACCAGCACTGGCAAAAAACACACATAAATACACAAAAACATACTCGGAGGCTCTAAATAAAAGTCTGCAAAAGCAACAGAGACCTTCCAAGCAACCTCCACCCTCCCCAACACAAACCATCAAACACATTCTTTACAAAACCAGTGTGCCACACAATAATAGCCCTTAAGGCAAAATAACATACCCAACATACTAGTAATAGATGACTCTATAGTCAGGCACACTGGCGTCCCCCTCACTAGGCTGAATACGGAGAAGGTTACTGTTAGCTGCCTGTCAGGTGCCAGGATCTGCCACATAACACAAGCACTCAGGTCACTCCAGAACAAGTACAAATACGACTCAGTCATTGTCCATGTTGGTGTGAATGACCTGAGACATACCTCCCTGGACTGCATGAAAAGAGACATGGAAGAGCTCTCTGATTATGTAGCCCAGGCCGGTATAACCCTGTCTTTGAGAAGCATCCCACCCTCTCCAAGAATGATACCAAGGTATAAAGAAAAAATTATCAATTTCAACAATTGGCTAAATTTCTGGTGTCATTCAAAGGGGATCCAGTGTCTGTCCACCTGGGATGACATGCTCGACAAGCCACGCTGCTTCGCTAGAGACTGCTTGCACCTGTCACCCTTAGGCTTTCGAATACTGGCCATGGCTCTTGCCACCCCCATAGTACCTTTTTTAGGCAAGGCTCAAAAGACAAACCCACCACCATAAATAGCACAAGTAACAAAAGTCTGAGAGTAACGCTACTCAATGTCAGAAGTCTAAACCTCAAAATGCACGCACTTGTGGCATTCCTCAGTATGGAGAAAATGGATACATGTGCAGTAACAGAAACCTGGTTTAAGGCTCCAGAGAGCACCCCAGCACTACCAGGCTACACCTCATACCATACATTTCGGTCACAGAACCCGGACCGAAATACAAAAGGTAGGGGAGTATCCATATTCATCAAGGATACCCACACCTCCAGGTTAGTGGCACAGCACGATGTTTCAGAGATCATTCACATGCAACTAACAACAGGCAAAACTGCAATTCAAATTGTAGCTTGCTACAGATTACCCACCATGTCCCAGGACCCCCATTCTGGGTTTCTGGAAACACTGAGAAACAAAGGTCCTAGCAAACACCCTAATATTGGGTGATTTCAATTACCCAAACATTAACTGGGAGAACTACTCAAGTACTAACTCCCTTGCCCAACATTTCCTAGAATTTATAAACTCAAATGCCTTGGATCAATTAGTCAACACTCCCACCAGAGGTGACAACATATTGGACCTGGTCATCACCAACATGGGCGACCGGTGTTCCTCACTGGAGGTCAACCCCTCGCTGGTTAGATCTGACCATAAACCACTTTGGATACCCACATTCCACCACCACCCCTAGACAAGGAAGCAACCATGAAAACCTTTTCAAAAGCAAACTTCACGGTACTTAAGACCAAGGTGGAAAGTTTCAAAGCCCCCCATGCTAAAAGATAATGCTGTCCAAGCTGCAAAATCCTTTACTAATGCATTCTACGGTCACCTACAAGAATGCATGGATCATGCTATCCCAAGCAAAACCAAGAGTCACTCCTCCAAGAAAAGAAAACCAGTCTGGTGGACCCCTGCCATAAACAAGCTGTACAATAGAAGGAGGAAATTAGTACAGAAAAGAGTAAAATCCCACGAAGGGAATTCATTCCTGATCAGTATCAGCAAGAAATTATGATCCCTCAAAAAAATCGCCCAAGGCAAGCTTCGAAAGAATAATTGCCAAGGACTCCAAAGATAAACACAAGGCATTCTTTAACTATGTCAAGAATCTAAGTTGCAATGCTCAGATCTGCTCGGAGTTAGTGCAGAATGGCACAAAATACACTGAACCAGCCGATATTGCCAACATCCTGGCAGACAGGTTCAGTGCAAACTTCACCCCCCCTCTCACCCGCAAAAGGGCCCATAACCATACCAGAAGAATGTAGAGCCCCTGAAATCACAGACACTCAGGTTAAAACAGCCCTCTCCAAAGCCAAAAACACAGCATGAGTGTGACTGGACGGTGTCTCAGGCTGTGTCCTACATGAGCTCAAAGACGAACTAACCCCTCACCTAAACACACTGTTCAAACTCAGCATCTCCACAGGCTACGTACCCATAGAGTGGTGCACAGCAACAGTTATTCCGCTCCACAAAGGTGGAGCCACAACAGACCCCGGAAACTATCATCCCATAAGCCTGACTAGCTTGGTCTGCAAGGCTATGGAGCGCATAATCATGGAACTCAACAGAGACATTGAAAACCTCCAAACACTGTGGACCCTACCTAGTTCGGCTTTGTTAAGGGCAGATCATGCCTCCTAAACCTGGTGGACTTCTTTGAGATAGTTACCAAGGTTATAGACGAGGGCAAGGTGGTCCACACAGCCTACTTAGACCTGTCAAAGGCCTTCAGCACCATTCCCCATTCTGGTATTATAGACAAGCTCTCTGGGTTGGTCCAACAACACTTCAACCGACTGAATAAGTTGAAAGTAGCGTTTGTTGTTTTAATAAAAAACAGCATTTATTTAAGCATTAAACATAAAATCCGCTTTTCGTTAAGCCACAATGGTTAACATCATCAGAAAAACAAAAGTTTACAAAGCCAGGGTTTAAATCCCCCTCTTCTTGTAACCCATGGTTTTCAAGAGCCAGTGTTATTGGTTGTGTAAAACTTTTTTCAAGTTGATGTTGGTGAACTCCTCCCCTTCACAAATGCTTGTTACCTGGGGGTTTTATATACTTCCACCAGAACTTGCCGAGCACAACTGATCAGGAATTAAACCTTAAAGAAATGCTTAAATGTCAGCATTGTTGCAGGGGGTATCCCCCTTCAATACCTGTGTACAGGACAAGCCCCACCAGACACCCTAAACTTAACTCCACAGTTGCACCCACACAAAGCAAATGAAAAGTTATAAAAACAAGTAAGTCATTGCCAGTGCATACTGAAAAACTTCGCTGGCAGTAATTTCCAATGGATAAAATGACTGAGGGGTTTCACTATCACGAGGTGAACTCAACTGATCGAACATATCCAGTTTGCACTAAACAAGGCGTAGGAAGTTCTATACACATCATGCTTTGCAGTGCTGATTTCTCCCAGTGACTTGCGAGTGAAAAAGACTAAATTTGGGCCATTGACTCAGACAATGTCATGTTTTTGTGAATTTGCACTCATTGTCACTGTTTTTCATTTTCCAGTAAAATCCTAAAGTAGGTATGAAGTATAAAAACAAAGGAATTCGTAGCATCTGACATCTTAGACTACATTACTCTCAACAAAGCTTTAATTTCTCCCGCCAGTTTTCGTAACTTAGTATTGTATTTTTAAAATTAGCTTTTAATATATTGAAGATACAGAAAAATCTGGTTTTGATCTGTTTGTATAAACTTCAAAAAATACAAATAGTTTAGCTAGGGCAAGCCGAAGGGGACAACTGCCTAGGGTGTAAAGCACTGGTATTGCATCTGTAGTCAAAGCAGAGACTCTGTGCAGGTTTTAAACTGTAGGAACTACTTTGGTGGGCGGGGGTGGGGGGGTTGTCTGCAGGAAGATATCCATATGGCATGGCATCCTATAGCATACCTTTCAACCTCTCAGCACAAGAAATCTGGACAAAGCCAGAAATAATGGGGGGACAAAAGCACAAAAATAGGGAGAGATTTAAAATATTGCCCCAATAAACTTAGAAAGTAGTTAGAATATATAAATTCTGAAGGATATAAAGTCTGAAACTCAAATGTCTGTCATTATTTAGTATTGGTCACTTCAATCCTCAATGATTTGTCAGAAAAACACAAATTTTATGAGGAAGAGACCAAAAATATGAGGCAAAAATCAAAAATCTGGACATTCTACAAAAATCTGGACAATTGAGAGGTATGTCCCATAGTTTTGCAAAAGTCTTTTTTTTCTTTTTTTTTTTCTGCTCTCTTAAGAGCTAAGGGGTGGGGCACTTGTCCATGGTACTGGCACAGCGTGTTGGTTGAGCCAGCTATGCTTTTGCTGTGTTGACTGGAGACCATAATAACAGTAACCAGCATAGCACATGGAATTTCTGTTAATGAAAGTGATACTTCATTATTTTAGCAAATGTAAATCAGTGGCTTTGTCCATGCTGAACAGTTTGGTGCAAACCAAATCTAAAAATCAGGGCTGCCACCTTGCTGTGCATGGTGAGTATAAGCATGAAGCACGATCTTATATGTCACTGTTCTAAGGCTGCAAGTTGGATGGGATGCATTATAATTTGATCATTTTATTTAAGATCAGTTTGTTTACTGCAGCTTTAAATTGGAAGAGACGCAGTGAGTCAGAAACACACAACATACAGTTACATAACCTGTCATTTATATATATATATAAATGTGCATTTATTTCCTTCAGAGATGTTTTCTTTATAAAAATTACAAGATATTTTATATCACTGAGAAGTAACACTATCAAAAAATAAAATATAATTTCATTGATTATTACATAACTTATGTATTCACTGAATTTTTATACTAAGCAGACATAGATACCAATAAATATTACATCATCAGATGGTCATGAAAGTTAACAGCATTAACATACTGTTTATTTAATGAGTAACTTATATTTTTTGTGGGAGTCCAGTCTTGGTCTATATTTGACTCACAACAAATTATTATGTATATTTTACTAGGCGAAAAAAAAAGTTATGTACTCAACATAACGTTCCATGTGAGTAGTCATACTTCATTTTTCTGCAATCTGTGGGTATATGGATCCGTATCGGATCCGTGCTGGCAACTTTTTTTCTAGCATCTGCTCTAAGCTCCGAGCTCCTCCCCTTACCCATAATGCCCTACCATCTCCTATCTTCCCTCAGATCGAAACATAAGCAACTCAGCCCAATGAACCAAACATGAAAAGACAGGACAAGGTCCGGCGGACGGAGGGAGGGAATGTTGCAGAAAAATGCAGTATAACTACTTGGATGGAACATTATGGTGAGTACATAACTTCTTTATCTGAAGTAGTTAACTTAATTTTATCTGCAACCTGTGGGACAGAGTCCCCAGCTACTCCAATCCTGGGAGGCCCTTATGGAAGGATATTCCTGAGCACCGCAGAGCCAAAGGATGCACTACCCCTAGAAATCAGATCTAATTTGTAAAGGGAGATGAAGGTATGTGAATTGGCCCAGGTCACTGCTGCACAAATGTTGTCCAAAGGCACCCTAGACCAAAAGGCAGCAGAAGTCGCCATGGACCTGGTAGAGTGAGCCTTAACAATACCAGGAGGAGATAAACCTTTTACTTTGTAGGCATGTGAAATACAAAGAGTGATCCGTCTGGCCAAAGAAACTTTAGAAATAGCTTTTCCCGTAAATGCTTTGGAAAAGGAAACAAACAATTGGTCAGTCTTGTGGAAAGACTTTGTTCTATAAAGATAAAAATGAAGCTGTCTATGAACATCTAACAAATGAAGTTTATATTCACCCTTATTTTGGAAGTTAGGGAAGAAAACGGGCAGATTAATGGACTGGTTTATATTTGCTTCAGATGCCACTTTGGGTAAGAAGGAAGGATTAGTACGGAGAGAGACCCTATCCTTGTGGAAGACCAAATATGGAGGCACGGCAGACAGAGCTTGAAGCTCAGAAACCCTCCAAGCAGATGTAATGGCGACTAGGAAAGCGGTCTTCCAGGACAAAAATTTCAAATCCACCGAAGCTGCAGGCTCGAAAGGAGGAGCCACCAATGCATGTAAAACAAAGGTAAGGTCCTAAGGAGGCACAGAATCCTTGACAGGTGGACGTAACAGAAAAGTACCTTTAAGAAAGGCCTTACACAGCCTAGAGGAGGCTAAGGCAATGTTGTCTTCACCAGCATGAAAATTGCTGCCAATTGTACTTTCACTGTGGAGGAACTAGCTCCTTGCTGAAAAATGACAGACAGTAAATCCAACACCTCTGGAACAGGGTCTGTAAAGGGATCCAGTTTTCTCTGTGAGGCCCAGATGGAAAAGCGCTTCCATTTACTGCAATAAAGTTTCCTAGTGGAGTCTTTAAGGGAAGCCACCAGAATGGATTTTACCGGGGATGAAAGACCGAGAGTCCTGGCCATCAACGGAACTGGAGTAACCAGGCTGTTAGCTTGAGGCTGCCCAGATCAGGCAGACGGGCCCCGACAGATGGGAGATTAGATCCTTTCAGGGATCCAGAACCCAAGGGGGAGCTAAGAGATGAGACCAAAGGAATAGGAACCAAACCTGACGATGCCAGAATGGGACAATGAGGATCACTTTGCACCACAGTCGGCAAGCTTTCTGAAGAAACTTTGGAATGAGTGGCAAAGGTGGATAAGCATACAGAGGCCCAAGGGGCCAAGCATGGACTAAAGCATCTCTGGGGACTTCCCCTGGTGAGGGAATCAGAGTGAAGAACTTGCTGCGCTTCACATTGGAAGGAGATGTAGAGAGATCACAGCAAGGCTGACCCCGTGCAAGGAAGATCTTCTCCACTACTGACTGTTTCAAAGACCACTCATACGGCATCAGCATAGCCTGACTCAGTCAGTCCACTAAAATGTTGGAGCACCCCGGGATGTGCATTGCTATCAGAAACCGACCGGTGGAGATCGCCCATTCCCAGACTCTCATGGCCTCGCGACATAGGGGGTAGGATCTGGTTCCCCCCTGTTTGTTGATATACCAGACAACCGACATGTTGTCTGACTGAATTGCAATCAGAGAGGAAGGACAGTGTGAAAGGCTTCCAATGCTAAAAGCACTGCCCTCATCTCTAGAACATTTATGTGCAACTTGGTCTCTGACTGGGACCATGTGCCTTGGACTGTTCTTCCCAAACAGTGTCCCCCCCCACCCAAGTTGGGAGGCATCCGTGGTGACTGTGGCTTGGACTGGAGATGGCGCGAAGGGGTGTCCTCCTGATATCTCTGGTGAATTTAACCACCAAAGAAGAGATGTCCTGCAGACATGACTGATCTTGATCGGAAATTCCATGTGCAGGTCTAGCCAAGACCATTGAACAGCCAGAGTCCATTGAAGAACCTCATGTGAAGGCGCGCACAAGGGAGAATCGATATAGCGGTAGCCATGGAGCCCAGAGCCCGGAGAACCTTGCTCGGCTTTGGAGACTTGGAGTTCACTACCTGAGGTGTAAGATCCTGTCTGGAGTTAAGAATACCTTCATCTGCAAAGTGTCTTTCCTTGCCCCAATGAAGTCTAGAACTTGTACTGGTTGCAAATGGGATTTCTGAACATTGACTGTAATTCCCAGTAGATCTGCCAACTGAATGAAGTAATCTCATGCCAGACACAGGTGATGCTTGTTGGGTGCAGCGAAGAGCCGGTCATCCAGGTATGGAAACACCTGAATACCCTGAAGCCACAGGTGAACCGCTACAACTGCCATTACCTTGGTGAACACCCTGGAGGCTGTGGAGAGACTGAAGGGTAGGGCTCTGAACTGAAAATGACTGGCTCCCAGCCGGAAGCCTAGAAACCTCCTGGAGCTTCTGTGTATCTTGATGTGGTAGTAAGCATTCTGGAGGTCTAATGAGCACATCCAGTCGCACTCTCGGAGATAAGGTAGAATGGACTGTAGGGTGACCATCCGGAATTTCTGTTTGGCTACAGACAGGTTTAATGTTGACAGGTCTAGAATGGGCCTGAGGTCCCCTGTCTTTTTTGGCACCAAAAAGTACCTTGAGTAGACGCCTGATCCGGACTGATCGGGGGGGGGGGACCTGTTCGATGACTCGTTTGAGAAGCAGCTTTGGAACCTCTACAGCTGCAGCCTCCCTGTGAGAGGGTGGAACATCCGGGCGGTATTTTGGAATATTTGGAGGGGCAACAAAAGGGATAGTGTAACCTCTGGATATAATCTGTAACACCCAGCAATCTGATGTAATGGACTCCCATGCCGCTGGGTGTAAGGACAATCTTCCCCCGACTGCCTGCAGAGTAGGACAGTCGGACAACCCCTCAAGGCTGCTGACCGGGTCTATCAGAAAAGGGTTCCCTAGACCCCAAATTCCTGGGACTCCCTCTACCTCTGAGTCGGTGTCAATCCTGCCCCCCTCTGGGGGGATAGTTGTCCTGAGAATCTTGGGAAAACTGAGATTTTCGGAACCACATCTTCTTCTGCCCTCTTTGATTCCTGGAAAAGGACTGCTGAGGGTTAGAGAAGCGGATCCCAACAGCAGACAAAGTCTTCCCATCCTTTTCGCTCTGGATAAGTGTGTCATGCACTGTCTTCCCAAAAAGGGTAGAACTGTCGTAGGGGGGCGTTGATAAACAATGCCTTGAAAGGGTCCGCGAACTGACACAATCTGAGCCAGGCATGGCGCCTCATGGCTATGCCTGTCCCAGCCGCCCTAGCTGCTCCTTCCATGGCATGGGAAAGGACTCGCATCGACGTGTTTGAGACTGACTTCAGAGTAGACATTTTCGCAGTGAACAACTGTCTGTCCTGTGGCGATAAAGACTCTGGGGCAGACTCAGTGAATTCCAAAGCAAGGTCTCACTGAAGCCGGATCACATGTGCCAAATAATTCAGAGCACGGGTTGAAAAGGTTGCTGAGGAATAGACGAGCTTCCCAAACCTATCCACCGACCTGGACTCCTTGTCTGGAGGGTGGACTGAGGAACTCTCCTGTGCTAGTTCCTTCCTTGTGACCACTACAACCAACATAACATCAACTGGGGCCCCTTTTGACCAAGGTTGTCTGTCGGAAGGGGGAGATAAAATTTTGTCAGGGCGTTTGGGGATGGGCTCTACGGTGTCAGGCTCCTTCCATGCCCATGTGGTGATAAGGTCCACCAAGGGGTCCACTGGTGGGGACACCCATGTGGTAGATGGGCCCATGCCATAGGCCTCCAGGAACACTGAATCATCCCCAGAAGGTTTTGGGGCTGACCAACCTCCCCTCTGGCAAAGGATCTCCATGATTTCTCTGAAGGAGACATCTTCGGGAGGTGACCTGGGAGAACCTTCTCCTTCTTCTAAGTCAGTGTCCGTAGTGAGGGACTCTGGGGAGTCCAAGTGCCTCCTTTTACACTTGCGCTTACGGTGACCCTCTTCAGTGGGACTCTCAGAAGGGGATTTGTGAGCCACAGGGGTTTCCTCAGGGAAATCAACCTGGGGATCCTCTGGCACGGGCTGTCCCTGAGACAGGATGAAGGGTGTCGTCTCCAAATTCAGGGGGACCTGGGTGGTATCTGAGGGGATGGGCTGGTGTCTCAATCCCCGGGAGAGAACCCTCTCCACCACTTCGAAGGCCGAGGGAGAGCGGACCTTCTTAGCACCCAGTAAGGAAGACGCCCTCCCTGAATCCGAAGTGGGGACCGGAGCCGAAGCCAGGGTAGCCTGAGGTCTGAGGGAACGGGTCGGATCTGAAAAGGTTGGAGCCGAAGAATCCATTCCCTCGGGTCCGACTCCCTGTCCGCGGCTCTGAGAGTCGCTTGGATTCCGAACAAGTCGGATCCAAGGAACTCAAGGTAACAGCCGGAGTCAAGGTTGGAGGAACCGTCCACGCCGAGCTACCAGCTGCGAAAATCCTGAGATCCAAGAGCCCAGAAGCAGGGATCAGGGAAGGAGAGATAGGGTAGAAAAAGGCATGGAGGTCCCCCCCCCCAGAGGGAGAGGGGTCTGGCAAGACTCCCATCCGTATTTGGGTCTGATTGAATCTCCACATGATCTTGTCCATATCCATGTCCGATAAACTCCAAGGCCTCAAAGAGGCCACCGACTCTGATCTAGCTGGTCTGCACAGTGGGGAGCAAGGCCTCGGGTCCAAATGTTCCAACAGCTCTGGTGAGAAACGAGGAGACTGGAGCCATGGAGAAACAGGCCTCATGGCCTTAGAAGTGGGACTAAGAAAGAGCTCCCTGTCCGGGGATCTCTTGCGATGTCTGTCCCTTCTCTTCTCCCTATCCTCTCTGCACCTTTTGTTGTCTTTTTCTTTTTCCTTGTCAGCCACGCTGACTGTAGATTTGTCTTTATTAGACTCATCACCAGAAGAAGAAGAGGGAGGTTGAGTCCCTGTCTGGGTGGGAGGTTAAACACTAGAAACCGAGGCCGTGGCAGATTCCAGCATGGCAGCAGGGAGAAGGCCTTTGGCTACTAACGAGAAGGCCTTTGGTTACTAACTTGGCCTTTTGATCCCCCAGGGCCCTCTGACTGAACCCGGTGCAGATAGCACATTGAGTGGACAAATGTGCCACTCCTAAGCAAATCACATACAGAGTGTGACCATCAGCCGGAGAGAGCTTATGGCCACACTCTGTACATTTCTTGAAAACAGATTTTGGCTGATCAGCCATGGTCCTGCACCCAAAAAGGAAAAAAGCTCCATACCAGCAAAAAACCACAAACAAACACAGGTAGGGGAAGGGCAGGTCTAACAACTACTCTACCAAGTTAACAAAAACTTTTTTTTTTTTAAACCGACGAACAAGCGATACACTAAACAAGGGGAGGAAGGGAAAAAAATCACTCAGACACGCACTAGATATAAGTAATAATACCACTTGCTATCCCTGAGCTCAGAGCAAAGGAGACCATGATGCACACTACTGGCACAGCAAACGAGATCTGGGGGAAGATAGGAGATGGTAGGGCATTATGGGTAAGGGCAGGAGCTCGGAGCTTGGAGCAGATGCTAAAAAAAAAAGTTGCCAGCTCGGATCCATATACCCACAGATTAACTACTTCATATCAAAAAGTAACTCCGGGATATTGTCATATTTTACTGCTACAAATGTGAAGCTTAGACACTTTACAAAATTTTCTGCTGAGATGCAAAGTACGAAATCTTCAATTGACTTGAGAAATGTATTTTTTTCCAGCCTTTTATCCCATCCCACTGCTTGCTGACCCCTGGACCCTCTCTTGGCTAATTAGTGCACTCCCCAGTGGGTAAGATATGACCAAGAGGGGTTATTATCCAGTAGCCCTGCCTTCAGAAGCAGTGGTTTCACTGGTCTCCATAAAGGAGATTACACCGCCCTGTGTGCACATAGCCCCCATCCTCCCCCTGGGAGAAGCAAGTGGGCCATGCCCCTTCACCCCCCCCCCCGACCTAGCTTCTTTAGAGCCAGTACTGCTAATCCCATTTATATTTATTATACCCATTTGTTTACCGGGTAGGCCCACTTGATACATATTCCTATTTCAGGTGCAACATGGGAACAATGTCATTTTAAGTGGCATGCCTAGGTCACACAGTAGGCAGATGAAAACAAAGGGAATCAAAACCTGTACCACAGGAACTACATCTCACAGCCTTAACCCTCTGCACCAAGTGCCAGACATTGCGCCCTGCCTGGTCACCTGGCTTGCAGTTTCTCTTTGTTCCGGAGCTAGGATAATAAGCACCAAATATTTTTAACACTCAGAAACATTTGTGAATCAGGATTCAGTGAAAACATATCTAGGAAGATGCAAATAAGAATGTGACCCAGAGTTTATTTCTGTTAGTAAAATTGTGTTTGTGACAGTCTGTGGTATTGAGAGACAAAATTATGGCTTAACAGATCTAGAATGCAGTGCTTTGTAAGAGTTTGTTAGATTGATCTTTTTTATAGAGTCATCTCTGACATTTGCTGTGTAAGTTGTGCCAGCTCTTAGGTTTTCAACTGCTTAGTATCTCTGCAGTGGCAAGAGTTTTATGGACAGGTGATAAAGCCAATTAGATCACTGTGACTTTTGTCTTTTGTTATCACAGGATGAGTACAGTAATTGTATCTCTGTAGTTCTATAATTCAGCAAATTCTTTGAAGGTGCCATATTGGGGGAACTCTCCCTTTTTATAAAAATTTTAAGTCACCACTGTTTCTAGGAGTTCTAATTTGTTTGAAGCGCATGTTTTATCTTTCTTTTATAGCTATGTGCTATGGCATATTCTCCTTTACATTTTCTTTCTGTTAAAACTTTTCTCAATGTTTAATGCTTCTGATTATTTTATCAGTGGTTTTCAACAGCCTGGTTATTTTTGGAAAGTACTTGCAATGGTGATGGACAGGTTGACAGACGAGATCAGACAGGAGTCCCCGTGGACTGTGATGTTTGTGGATGACATTGTGATCTGTAGTGAGAGTAGGGAACAGGTTGAGAAGACCCTGGAGAGGTGGAGATATGCTCTAGAGAGGAGAGGAGAGGAATGAAGGTCAGCAGGCCTAAGACAGAATGTGTGTGTGTGTGAATGAGAGGGAGGATAGAGGAATGGTGAGGATGCAGGGAGTATAGTTGGTGAAGGTGGATGAGTTTAAATACCTGGGATCAACAGTTCAGAGTAATGGTGAGTGTGAAAGAGATGTGAAGAAGAGAGTACAGGCAGGGAGGAGTGGAGGGAGAAGTGTATCACTAGTGATTTGTGACAGACGGGTACCAGTAAGAGTGAAAGGGAAGGTCTACAAGAAAGTAGTGAGACCAGATATGTTATATGGCTTGGAGATGGTAGCTTTGAAAAAAAGGCAGGAGTCAGAGCTGAAGATGTTAAGATTTGCAATGGGAGTGATGAGGATGGACAGGATTAGGAATCAGTATATTAGAGGATCAGCTCAGGTTGGACAGTTTGCAGAAAAAGCCAGAGGGGTGAGATTGCATTGGTTTGGACACATGCTGAGGAGGGATGCTGGGTATATTGGGAAAAGGATGCTAAGGATGGAGCTGCCAGGTAAGAGGAAAAGAGGAAGGCCTAAGACCAGGTTTATGGATGTGGTGAGAGAGAGGACATGCAGATGGTTGGTGTGACAGAGCAATATGCAGAGGACAGGAAGAAATGGAAACAGATGATCCGCTGTGGCGATCTCTAACAGGATCAGCCAAAAGAAGAAGAAGAAGAAGCTTGTTTTGATATTTTAGAAGGAGGTTGGTGAGTTTTGAGTGAGGGGAGTCTGCGATGATGTTCGCTATGCCTTTGTGTAATGCTGCTATAGTATTTTTGGGTTTTGGCTGCAGAGAGATGTGGTGGAGGACTTTTCTTTGTTGTTATAATGTTGAAGGTTAGGATGCAGTAGTTGCTAAAAGAGAGGATAGTATCTGAAACATTATTGGTTACATATTAGTTTATGCACCTTCCACTGTTCATAGATTGCCCAAACAGCCTTCCATGTTAGACCCCACCACTTTTGAGATAGAAACCTGTTTAGCTTTTAGTCTTCTTTGAAGAACTGTCATATACCCATCTAAGCTGCCTGCTTTTATGAGCATTTTCTACAACAGAGAGAGAGAGAGAGAAAAAGAAAGTAACAGCTTCATAATGAAACTATTCTTGCAGATCCTTTTGTTTCTGCAGTGTGATTCTCTATGCTGCAGAAAAGGCTGATAAATCTGGGAGCCTGATTTAATGATAGGGAAACGAGACTTTAAAGAAGGGTAATGTCTGAGTGGATCGCCACTTCTTTAGGTGATTCTATATTTGGTTCATTGCTTGCTGAATTTGGGTGAAATAAAAAAGCTGACTGTTTTTAAAAACCATCATACTGTGCAGTGCACCTGTAGTGATGAATACGTAGAACAATATTTGTAATTAAGTTTTTGCTTTTAAATAGTTGGGGATTTCAAGAATGTATAGGATTTTTTTGCCCTCTACAGATGGTAAAAGCTTGCATTCCTTTGGTTAGCTATGGGCAGCTGCTTATCTTAATCAACTTACTTATTAGGGTGAATAGGTTTTTAGGATATCACTAGGCTAATGGCTCGAGAACCCTTACAAGCCTAGCCATTATTACCCAGATTTTACCTGATTTTCGATCCCTAAGGGCTAGAGGATGGCTTAGGTTTGTGCCTATGCATTTATTTATTGTACAGACTGCCCCGCCCATAATGAACATGGATGCCACTACAGGAGTGAATTTATGATTCCCCATCCTTTGATCCAAACTGCATTTGAAGAGGGTCATGGAGGGGCTCTGCTTTATGTGAATAGGAAGCCTATTCCAGTGAAGGTGTCATCTCTGAGACACATCTGTGTTTTTCCAACATGTTTTTGTAAATATCACAGACCAGGTTTAGATCAGTGAATTGGGTAATCCTCATGCTGTTTGCTTCAGTCCTCTGCAGTAACTGCCAGACTTCAAGCTCTCCATTTCATTCACATTATTGTCTCTCTGAAGACTGCTCAAGCTCTGTACACAAAATCATATGTCATTCACTTTGACATATTGAAAAGTACTTGTATAACAATCTTTTAATGAAAGCCATTTCCTTACTAAACCTTCCTAATTCTTTTTTGCCTTTTGTAGGAAAAAAAGCATATGTACCTTCATTCAAAATGTATTTTATTCTAAGTAAAAAATTACGAACCACTACCTACATATAATTAACGTAGTTTCAAACCAAATATCCAAATGTATAGTCGCAAGTATAATTTTCATATTATACTATTCCCTTGTAAACTGCCTGAAATGTGTTATTTAAATCCAAAGGTGTTCTTATACGAGTTAATTTTTAGAAACAAAAACGTGTATAAACTTTTGTTATGTATAAGTTATGGAACAGTACATCATACACATTATAGTATGTATTTATTTTTTTATTTCTGTATAACCATTCACTACAGTTCAGTTTTAAATGTCACTCATTTTCTATAAAATTACTATGGCAAATGGGTTGGTACATGGACCCTTGGCTGCTGGTGTCCTTGCCACAAGGCATAAGCAGTTCATAACAATAATTACATCTCATAAGAAATAATCAGAAACACGGGACATTGGTAAAATGACAGCTATTAAATGAATACATTGGTAAAATTATACTGGAAAAAAGACTGATGCATTGATGGGATGAATTAGGAAAATCAGACAAGGGTAACTGATAAAACGGTAGCAAAATTTGAAATTGATAACACATTGGACATGATACAGAGGAGAATAATACTTTGATGTTAAACAGATCACTGTGGTGGCATAGAGGGATAAAGCCCTGACAACCTCAGTTCAATTAGTGGCTCTGATGACTGACGGAGAGGCAAGGAGGGGATGGGTGTGCCCATTCCAGGTGGGAGGGTACTCAATGTGCTACCTAAGGGGAGGTGTGGTCCAAAGAGAGGATTTACCCTAAGCTGTAATCAACAAGTGTGGGGGGTGGGGAAATTGAGTGGGTTGGTCATAAACATAAATCCCTCCAGACAGAAGCACAGAGGAAACAAGCCCCAGGACACCCTCCAGATCAACGACCGGCCCCAGCATATTGTGGAGTAAGTCGGGGGGGGAGTAGCTGGTAGACCCTATGCGGATATTGGGTAGTGGGGGGCCAGGCCAGTAACAGTGAGGTCCTGGGGGGGACTTGAAAAAAAAAAAACACTTTGGAGTTGAAACTTCTCCAGTGTTGGTCAACCTTGCCTGTGAAGGAGGTCCCCTGAATATCATGCTTCTGGTAGCTTAGGTGTGGAATCAGTGGAGGGATGAGAGTCAGATCTTTCTGCAGTGTCTAGGCGTGATGTTAGATTCAGTCTTCACATTGTCACGCACATGCCTGAAGATGCAAAGTTTGCACTGGTCTGTAAGGAATTGGTGACTGCAGACTCCTTTTGCTGGTCTGTAGAGTAGTGGACATTCCTCACCATTCTCTTTGCAAGTCCATTCTTCTTGCAGCTTGATCTCTTTCAGATCTGTATGACAAATGCATTGCTAGTAGAATGTTGAGAACATCTTGGTTCATTTAGGGTACATGGAAGGTGGTGCTGTTTGGAGAGGAGAGCCCATGTAATCCAGCTGTAGCTGTGAGCAGTTCTCCATTATCTGATGACACTGACAAAATGTTGTGTCCGGATCTTCTCCTCCTCCGTCTCAGCTGTCCAGAATTTCACAGAATTTTTTGCTTCCTATTTTTGGTCTGTTCTTCCTATAGTTTGTGGTTTTCGTGCAAATTAGTGAGGATTGAAGTCACTAAATAATTACTTACATTCAAGTTTTAGACTTTATATCCTTCAGAAAATGCGTACCAATTCAAAACATGTTATTCTATCAACTTTCTAAGTTTAAAATAACACTATTTGAAATCAATTCTTGATTTGGGTACATTGTTCTCCCATTATTATTAACTTTGGTTTGAATTATTGCGCTAAGAGGTTCAAAGGTATGCTTTTCTTGATCTGATCCAGAATTGATCCGCCTAGTGGTACATGACCAAAGAGGGAGTCGGGAGCAGAAAGAGCTTGCTTTGCTAGTATATTTGAGATATTGGCATTCCTGTTTGAATTTCCTACTGTTTTGTGCTAAAAAGGGTTTGGTTGATATAGTCTCTTGACATTTAGGTGCTTATATGATGGTGAATAGTTTATCCACTTAATGTTTTGGTAGTTAAAACCCCCCATGAGGATGCTATTTTCATTTTCTATATACCTTGGAATTTAGTCTAGGTGCCTTCATGTTCTGTAGGGGATATAGATGGTGTATGGCAGGAACCAGTAATAATATAGTTGGTTCTATTACAATTATCTGTATACTGATTGCTAGGATGCAGAATCACATGGAAAAAGTCACTTTATATGTTTTACAGTTGTGGGATAGTATTTATCAGTGATTTTGCAGAAAGGCTGCTCCCTACTATATCCCCATTGCGGGGTCTTTGCCCCAACACCCCTTGTCACATGGGTATACTACCTATAAAGGTGTTTTACCTTAAAAGTGACATGCAATTTTGCCATTTTCACTGAGGTGGTGCAGTCACTGAGGGAGTATATTTAGAGATTAAAGTGTGGGGGCAGAGCCTCCTTATTGAGGGTATAGCCATTCTGAAAAAAAAAAAAAACATTTAAATCTAATGTTTTCTTTACTGACCTGCAGCAGAAAATGGTCTACGGAATTCTTGTCCACAGATATTATTGTGTAAGCAGTTTCTACTTCTGAACCGTCTTCTTGGCTTCTGTTTTTAAGTGCTCTTTCACAAATATTGAGACAGCTGCCACTTTTTTTCATCAGATATGTCTGGCTCCATGATGCAGAAGGAAGGAAGGCGTGAAAGGAAACCCAGTCTGCAAAGGGTCCATTACCAGTCCTGGTACTGGAGCAGCCAAGCAGGTAGTGAAAGGGCATGACCCGCATGCACCTTCTGGGGAGTGGTGGGGGAGGCAAACACTTGAGAGCAGATTGGGTGGGGTTATCTCCTTGGTGGAGACCTTTGAGACCACCCATTCCTTGAGAGGAGGTGCGGGACTGTTTGTAAGGAACCCTCATTGCAAAAGTGAGGGGACATAATCCACCTTCATCCCACTCCGCATTCCTCTTCAGTGCTTTAATCAACTGCTGTGTGGTAGCTGGAGCATAAAATAGAAGATATCTAAAAGCAAGAAATAGAAACCCACAAAGCCAATGACCAAAAAAAAAACAGTTTAATAACTCTGAGGTCTTAGCACAAATGGCTTCAAGGAGTATAATGCCTCTAAAAACACCTGCCCAATATATAGTGAGTACAATTAACACAATTAGTAATTAGAACACAATCAAATAAAAACACGCCGGTTACACTCCGTATTCATTCTTTTAGGAGCTAAAGTATCAAATTTTAAAATATATACGGACTCTTTATATAAAAGCTTGTCCTTTAAAATTTTCACTTCACCATAACTATTATTTATTTTCTAAAATAGTTCCCCTTAAACCCACAGACTTACCTCCATGTATTTTACAAAAATGTTCTGCCACTGAACTTTGCTCTCTTATTTTCTATATCATGGATATGTTCCAACAACCTTACTTTAAATGCCCTCTTTGAATCACCAATGTAAAATTTATTACAAGGACATTTGAGGGCATAAATAATGCCCTCAGTATCGCATTTAAATTGGCCCTTAACTCTAAATTTTAACCCATTGATTCTATCGCAACTGGGCATTAAATAATTACAAGCTTTGCACTTGCCAGAAGGCTTAGTACCATATTCCATCGGGGTTATATTTAAATTTACAGGTGGCATAACAAATTTCTGTTTACCCAAGAAATTTTTTAAACTTCTACCCATTTTGTATGATATCTTGGGTCTTTTTGATAGCCAATCTGAAATTTCTTTCAAAGAGGTAAAAAAAAAAAAAAAATAGTATTTAAACCTTGTCTATAGCCCTGTCACTAAAACAGTTATAAGTGGTGACAAAGTATATATCTTGTTATTTTTACAAAAACTAAAGGATGTTTTATTTCTCTCCCTGTCACCATTAATATACTCACTCACAAACTTATGCCAGCTTTTATTCAATACTCCCGTATCATAACCTCTACTTTCAAACATGGAAAACGTTTTCACTATTTCTCCATTAAAATCTCAGTACTTACGTAGTATCGCAACCACATTTTCGCTGTTGCGATAATTGCTCTTGTTTCACTCAAATAATCTCTGTTAAGTTTAAAAGGGTTGGCAAAACTGTCAAGAAGTCTTCTGGGATATTGGTGATGGGCTTGGAAGAGGAATAAGAAAGTGGGTAGTGTGTTTTACTGACGTCAGTCAATAAATACAGCGCTCACGATGGTGACTGCTGCTTCTGACAGTTCTTAATGCCTAAGCAAGAAAAACAATGACCTACATGCACCTCTGACATTTTCATAAACGCTGATTTAAAAGGACTTTGAAAAAAAATGCCACCCCTGTCATGAATGAGGAGGAACAAAATACCTGTTACTTGCACAGGTTAACACTCTTAAAACAGTGCACGCCTCTTTGGTCTGTGTGGATTTCATAAAGTGTGTTCACGCTCGAGAGATTGCATACCAACCCCAGAATAAGCTGTTCACATAATTCACCCTCCCCTTTAGAAAAGCATCAGTTACTGCAACTTTGACATTGAAAGGGATATTTTCAATCGTGTTCACAACTTGTCAGAAATAAATAGTTTACCAAAACTATGTCTGTCTTTTTATTCTCAGGATTCATTCCTCACAGTGCAAACATTCCTTTTATTAGTAAGACAGCAGCCAGGTCAATGCAAATGTGCGTGTGTAATGCACGCAAAACAAGAAGTGTAATTGTTCAGTTATTTGTCATAGTTAAGGTAATCCAAATGTATTCCTTAGCAGTAACAAGCTAACAAAACACTTTGTAGTGTTTCCTGCACTCATTTCCTTTCTAGTATGCGAATTCGCAACCGCGAAAATGTCATTGCGATAATACGCAAGTACCAAAATCTCTTTCCTCGCTACACAATCTATACAAATGTATAAACTCACCATAAGGTAAAGCTTCTATGGTGTGAGGGGGGGGGGTGACAACTTTGAGCTTTCAAATACTGAATGTTACCCTCAAATTTCCTATGTACTGTGGTAATGTTGTTATAACCGTTAGTGATGTCCACCGTAACATTCAGAAAAGACACCTTCCTTCCTACCTGGAGACCATCAAACTGAAGATTAAATCTATTTCGTTATAAGGTATCTAATAAAAACCTGAACTTCATTTTCACCACCTTCACATAACAAAGTAAGGTCATCAGTACATCTGAAATATTTTCAAACATATAGGTGGTAAAAGCTAGACTTGTAAATGTATTCCAATTCAAAAAGACTCATGCTCAAATTAGCATACGAGGGGGCAAAAGCTGCCCCCATCGCAGTTCCCTGTTTTTGATGACAAATTTCCCCACTGAATTCCAAAAACTTTTTTGTCAAACAAAACTGTATGAAATCCGCTATATATTCTGTGGCAGGACAATCGCCCAAAAAGAACCTCACTGTGCTTCTATTCCAGAATCATGTTGGATGGTAGTGTACAAACGTTTTACATCCAATGTGATCCAGTACATCTTATGATTCCATCTAATATCACTGACCTTTTGTAAGAAATCAAACACATTCATAATATATGCTGGCAGCATTGTTACTTTGGGTTGCAGTAAATAATGTAGGAAACGTCCCATACTGTATAAAAAAATTCCTTCCAGACACTATAGGACGACCAGGTGGAGACTGCAAATGTTTGTGTATTTTAGGTCAACAGTAAAATTGTGCAGTACTACAACCCTCCACATTAAATTTCTTTTTTGCATCTTCATGGGACAAATAACCTAATCTAATACCTCTATTTAAAAGTTCAGGATACTCCCCCATAGCTGCAACTTATATAGAAAAACATCTACCTTCTCATATATATTAGCATCATACAAATGTTCATTACACATATTAAGATACTGTAAAAAATGCATAACAACAAACTTTTGTTGCCTTTGTCTGCGGGTTTGAAAATAAGTTCTCCCTTTTCACACAAGGTTAACAAAGCTGACCACACATTTTTAGTGAGATTATAAGAAATATTGTCGCTATCCTTAAAAAAATTCGCACATTCCCTTTCAACAGAGAAATCCAACATTTTATGAAATTGCGTTATCCCTTCATGGGTAAACAGGGGAATAAATTTACTTCTGTAAACATGAAATAAGCATTCACATTTTCTTCTGAAGTACATGAATGAAAACTAATATCTTCTGAGCATGTTTCATATTCCACATCCTCTACACACTTATTCAAACAAAAAAACATTATTATTAAAAAAATATTTTAAGCTGTAATTTTCTAACAAGTCTGTAAATGTCGCATTTCAACTCATACAAACGAGGAAGAACAGTCGGCACAAATTTTAGTCCACATTCCAAAACAGATTTCTCATAGTCATTAAAAATGTAACTGAACAAATTAACAACATGAGAGTCAGTTACCATTTGCCTTTCTTGAAATGCTGTTGGGGTTGTTGTTGTTCCCTGTGCTGTGCATATTGGCAATCACATTGGCGTTTCTTGCCCTGTTGAACAAACTGTGGGTGGGAGGATCCCTTACGAAAAGTTTGTTGAAACTATAATTCATGCTGAGCTTTAGGAGGGGGAAATCATTCCTTCTTAAACTGTCCTCTTCCGTGGTGGAAACGACCTCATACGAATTCCATACAGAAGAATGAGACAGGCATTCACCATTCCCCACTCCTTCCTCAAATCGTACATGATTCCTGCCTCTTCTCCTATTGGCTCCCCCTCCAAAGGCACTACCGTTGTTATAGTCACAGATGTCCCTCATTAATTCCTTCTTTTTGCGTTCTGTTATTTCCTCCTCATATTTCTTAAGTTTAATGTTGATATCTTTAAGTATTTTATCAACAAACTCAGAACTAGAATTTGATAACAAAGTAGCATAAGTGGAACCAATTTCAGTACGAAGCTCTTTCTGTTTAACCCGGTCCCTTTCTGTCAAGCTAGAGACCCACTTGGTGGTACATTTATGAGCAGCCAAAATCCATCATTTATGGAACAATTTATCTGAATAATTTTTTTAAGTCAAAGGGCGTAGCAGGATCTTTATAAGCCCTTAATCCTGTAGGGGTTGTATCAAGTTCCATATATTTTAATAAGCTTTGCAAGCTGATGAAAACCGCAGTTTCCTTCCACATCAGTTTTTCTAATTTGTCATACAGTACCTTACGTTTGGAATTTAAGGATGCAGTAAATCTTCTTCCTATCACAGAAAACAGATTTTGGAGTAGACTATTGCGATCTTCCTCCCATTTCTCCCAAACATTGGGAACCCGTTCTCACAGTTGTAGGATAGTATTTATCAGTGCTTTTGCAGAAAAGCTGCTTATTACTATATCCCCAATGTGGTGGCTGTGCCCCAACACCCCTTATCACATGGGTATACTACCTACAAAGGTGTATTACCTTAAATAAAAGTGGTATGCAAATTTACCATTTTTCACTGAGGTGGTGCAATTAGTGAGGGAGTATATTTAGAGATTAAAGTGTGGGGGCAGAGCCTCCTTATTGAGGGGTACAGGGGTATAGACATTCTGAAAAAAAAAACATTCAAATCTTATGTTTTCTTTACTGTCCTGCAGCAGAAAATGGTCTATGGAATTCTTGTCCACAGATATTATTGTGTAAGCAGTTTCTACTACTGAACTGTCTTCTTGGCTTCTGTTTTTAAGTGCTCTTTTACAAATATTGTGACAGCTGCCACTTTTTTTTCATCAGATATGTCTGGCTCCATGATGCAGAAGAAGGAAGGCCTGAAAGGAAACTCAGTCTGCCATGGCTCAATTACCAGTCCTGGTACTGGAGCAGCCAAGCAGGTAGTGAAGGGGCATGACCCGCATGCATCTTCTCGGGGGTAGTGAGGGGGAGACCTTAGAGACCACCCATTCCTCGAGTGGAGGTGCAGGACTGCTTGTAAAAAGCCCTCATTGCAAAAGTGAGGAGTCGTAATCCACCTTCATCCCACTGCACATTCCTCTTCAGTGCTTTATCAACTGCTATGTGGTAGCTGGGGCATAAAATAGAAAATATCTAAGCACCCACTGATGACTGAATGATGGCCCCCTTGTTTGACTCTGACTCTTACCCTGGTGATGGGGAATGACTGGGCCAAGTGGCCAAGAAGGAGCTGATGATAATAGACAGTGGGGGGCATATAGAACAGGGAAAAAAAGTTTTTCTCATCAGATTTCAAGCAGTGAAAAGAAGTGTACCCTGGATTTTTTGATATGCATTTTATATTTTTAAAATAAGTTTCATTAGTCATGCAGATATTAGCAAATTACAAACAGAGAAAAACTTCTAAGTCTTTTGTTTTATTGCTGAATCTGAGACTTCTGACATTTAACAAAAAATGTTCGCCCTTGTTTTCATCTTGTATGTTTTCCATTTTTTTCCTTTGTTTCTTTCTTTTTTTCTGCAGCATTTGAGTAGTTTGAATGATTAAAAAATATTATGTAAGATAATTAAATTTATTTGCACACACTGTTTTAATTATTCAAATTAACTGCATTCTTTTAGGGCTATGATGCAATTGGTAGCATAGAGTTGTTGGTGCCATACAGTTTATAATTTTGCATTTTTGTATTATATACTGTATTAAATTGATGAATATCTCCTGTTCTATAAACCTGTAATTCATACTTGGCCTTTCTAAATGCCCTAACCATTCAACCCAATACCATATTTATGGGTGACTTTACTCCACTATAAAATATTGTACTTGCATGGCCTCAAATTTACAGACACAGAGATACCTAGACTTTTTGTAAACACAAACACCTTGGAACAGATAACCTATATGCCCACAAGGGGTGCAAACATACTCACAACCCCCCCCCCCACCCATGTAGTGTCCTCTCTGGTAAGGTTAGATCACACCATACCTCTTGGTATAGATTTTCGCAGATTGTCCAGATTTTTGCCTCATATGTTTGTTCCGTTTTTCATAAAATTGTGGTTTTCTGACAAGTTAGCAGCAAATCATTAAAGACTGAAGTTAGAAAATATGACAGACATTTAAGTTTCAGACTTCATACCCTTCAGAAAATTCATGCTAACGTAAAACCTGTTATTCTATCAACTTTCTAATTTTGTAAAATCAATATTTAAGAATTGTCCCTAATTTTGGGCTTTCTTCTCACTTTTATTTATGACTTTGTCCAGATTTCTTGCTGTAAGAGGTTGAGAGGTGTGGACCACACAACTGTCTCCTTAATAATAAAAATTGGTTGTGTGACACTGGTTAATTCCATATTATTAACAAAGTCTTCTAAGGCAAAATTCATGCTACTAAGTGATAAAACTGTCAAAATGTCAAGTCCCCCCAAACCCTCAGAATACAGCTAACTATGCGGAATTGTTCAGAGAAACCCTGTACAATAATGGCAGTAAATGCATAGAGGCAGTTGTGGCTAACAGAAGTAAGCCCAGAACTAACTCAAAAAACCTAACCACTGGTGGAATCCAAACAAACAGGTTGTACAACAAAAAGTCATAGCCAAGATTAGCAAGGGCTACACCCAGCATGATAAAAACTCTCTCTGCAATATATGCAAACAACAAAGAGGGTAAATTAAGTCTACTAAAGCCATATTTGTGGTAAAGATAGCCTCCCAGGCAAAGGACAACTGCAAGACTTTAGTTATATCTGAAATGTCAAAGGCAGCACACAGCAGTGTGCAGAACTGATTGTAAATGGAGGAGACACCTACACAGAGCTAGAAGGTATAGCAAATCTGCTGGCCAACAAATTTATCTCCTGATTTCTTCCCTCTCACCCCCCCTGGTTTTCCCCCTAGGAAATACCATCAAACACGCCCCCAAGTATCACTAGGGATCAGGTCCTAGATGCACTCCCTAAGGCCAAAGACCCAGCTTTAATGGGCCCTTATAATATCCAGGATGCCTCCTAAATAGCCTGAAACGTGACCTGTTGGGACCACTTGAGCCACTATTTAACCACAGCCTCCAAACAGGCTTTGTGCCATGTGAACCGTGAATTGCAGTAGTAATCCCTGTATACAAGGCAGGCCATCAGTAAACCCCAGGAACTACCAACTCAAAAGTCTGACTAGTCTCATATGCAAATCCATGGAAAGAATTATCATGGAAGTGATTAAAAAGGACCTAGAAAACCTCCAAACACTGGATCCAACCCAGTTTGGTTTTGTCAAGGGTAGACCATACCTACCCAACATGCTGGACTTCTTTAAGAATGTCACCAAGGCAATAGATTAGGGCAAAATGGTGCATACTACCTACCTTGACCTGGCGAAGGCATTCAATACAGTACCCCTCTCAAGTATTGTAAACAAACTCACAGACATAGGCATAAACCCCTATGTTATGCACCAGATAGCCAACAGGATCTTAGATAGGCCCAAGAAAGTTAGAATAGAGGAGACTTCCTCCACAAAGATGTCAGTCAGTAGCAGAGTCCCTCAGGGCTCTGTGCTGGAATTGCTCCTTTGTGGCGTCTAGTTCATGGAAGTCAAGGCCCTCTGCATGACTAAGTTTGCAGATGATTGCAAACTAGGAGCAGTCATAGAATCTCCCCAAGGCACTTCCTACAGGAAGGACTAACACAGACAAATGATTGGTGCCAAAGCTACATCTTAAAACTCAATGCCAAGAAATGCAAAATAGCACCCCTTGGGAAGTAATCAGTCCTAGGAAATTACTTCATTGATAACACACCCCCAAGAGTGGGACCAGTAGTCAGGGATTTGGCTACATATGCAGATAGTAACCTGGTTTTCAATTAACTTGTATCAAAGGTAGTAAGGCAATAATTCTATGTTGCTCAACTTAAAAACAAGGGCATGGAATTTAGGTCCAGGGAAGTCATTGTTCCACTATATTTGACCCTCATCAGGTCAATCCTTGAGTACAGTATCCCCTTAAGTATGTATCAGTCCAGACACATACAGCTACTGGAATATCCACAGATGTTCCTCACAAAAAGAATACAGGGTGTAAACATATCCTATGCAGATTGCCTCAAAGCCCTATCTCTTTACTCTCTTTCATAAAGACTGTTGACAAGTGATCTATGCCTGTCATACAAGGGATCTTTGGATCCCACTTTGATGGACCTTTTTCATATCGGCAAAACAGCATCAGTTACTCAAGCTAGGCTTTTTGCTTATGACATGAATAGGAAATGTTGGAGGGAAAGGCTTAAACAGCAGAGAATTCTTCTCTGGAACAAGCTTTCCATCCATGTGAAAGAGACCTGTTACATACTGTAATTGTATTCAAGAGAAACCTGGACCACTGTTTGGGAAATCAGAAATATACCCTAGGTCTAGCACCTATGTCTGTATCCTTGCCCTAGCTTACGTATACCCTATAAAATAACCTCTATGGCACTTAAACTTGTGGGATACAATTGGGATGCTTGGGTAGGCCTATAAAGGCCCCAGTGTTCATTAGCCTAGTATACACCTATGAAAATTGGTCCTAGCCATGCAGTACCTAACAAAACAGTAGCCAAAATATGGAAAACATGATTATTTAGAATATGTAGCTGCTAAATACTTAAGTAAACAGTCAGTGTAGTATACAACTAGAATTTTCTGTTGTGATTTTTATAATGTATGTCTTGTGTGGAGACAACATCTGAAAATCAAATTTAGGCAGTTAAGCAATCTTAGAAATAGTGAAATGGTACAGGAAAAAAATAAATCCAAACTGACTGTTCAGTTTCTTAGTAGCATACCAAAAATCAAATTATGATCAAGTGTAACCATATTATTATTAGTAATTTTTTTAATGCATGACTAGACATTTCTTTCTAAGTGTGTGTGTGTTTGTGTGTTTGTGTGTGTGTGTGTGTGTGTGTGTGTGTGTGTGTGTGTGTGTGTGTGTGTGTGTGTGTGTGTGTGTGTGTGTGTGTGTGTGTGTGTGTGTGTGTGTGTGTGTGTGCGGGGGGGTCTCTCACGCTATAGGTGTAAATCCAAGTTAGAATACAGATGTATTACTGGCTTCCATTGCTCTTCTAAGCAGACTCTTGCTATGGTCCACCAGTCTGGCTTATGAAGCAGTTTTTACTTATCTTGATTTGTTGACTGGGTTCTTCCTATTGGCCATACATGCCATTCTAGTCAACAGGCAGCTTATGTGTGACTAGCTAGAAGGCGCTCTGTCCCTAACTAACAAGGGCAATGAACTGAGAGCTCATGAACGTCACAATGCCAGATGTCTGTAGCCTTTCTTTTCATCCTATGTAATGTGTAGCAGACTCATAGTTGCTTTTGAAACTGGGAAGAAGGCTTTCTAGTATACTGTTATGGAAATTATTTAGTAATTTCTATTAAAGAATTGGTTTGTTTAAATTTATACTGGAAATACGAGTTTTGCTCTTGTTTTGGCAGTGTTTTTTGCATCTCTTTGTAGGCAATATTTATTTATTTATTTATTACTTATTTATTTGTCATTTGGCTCAGTTGGACTTTCCTGGTTATCAGTGGCCAATTCTTCAGTAGAGAACTGGGAAGAAAAGCTCCACAATAGATTAAAAAAAAACATTAAAATACTAGCTGAGTAACTGTATACAAGGGGAGAAGGTTCAGTAACAGATTAAATATTGTACAATGAGTTGGGTAGAAAGGCTTCACTAAAAACACACATAAAAACATTTTACAGTAGCTGATAAGTAGATGTATGTAAGAGGAGAAAATCCCAACAACAGATAAAAATACAGATTGAAATATGAAAAGCATAAAATGGAGCAGAATAAAATGATGGCCAGCAGTTATAAAACTAAAATGTCTTTAATGGAATCCAAACGTAAGTGCTTTCACAGTTACACAGACTGCTTTTTCAGACAATACTATTAGTCAAAAGCCTTCATCCCTTAAATACAGTGCTTAACATTCAAATGCAGTACCTTCCTGATTGCTTGTTGTACATTTAAAGGAACACCATCATTCTGCAAAAACAGCTAGTACTAAATACATTTACTAAAACTAGTTATATTCAAAGCTGTATAATAAAATATGTAACTATAACCACATTACCTATTTAGTATGTGTATCTATACAATATGCAAATCATATGTATGCAACCTATAAAGAATAAAAAAAATGTTGTAAAAAATAGTGTTAACCTGCTACCCCACGAGTACACACATTGTTTAACTTACTATTAAAACTATGTCATCTACGCAGAGGTCTAGTTTTCAAAATGGGTTTGATGGGGACTTAGTCATTCAAACCACTGCCACTATCAGCTCTTAATTTAGTAATCAAGCGGGTTTCATTTGTTTCGGTCTTATTTTTAACATTTCCACATCTCCCATTCAGTCTAGCTTTTTCCATAACTAGGAGGTGAAATTTATGTGTGTCCCCTTTGTGAATGACATGTTTAGCTAAGCCATTAGTGGTGGTTCTAGTATTGATATTACATATATGTTCCTTATCCTATCATGCAGTCCCTGATCAGTTTTGCCCACATAGAATGAGCCACAGCTAAATAGACCGCATTTGTAGTGTCATAGGTGGCTACAACATTAAATGTGAATGTCCTATCAAAAGCTGGGTGATAGAACTGTCCTGTTGGATTTATGTATTCACAAAAGTTACACCTGTTACAGGGACTAGTACCCATTCCAAACTCAGTATTTCGCTGAGTATTCCTGCCCATTGAATAACATAACCTTCTTTTCAGGGATTTCATATTTTTATATGTAAAAACTCGGATTATTACCAACGATACCTAGTATCTTTTCATCAGCTGCTAGAATAGGCCAAAACTTCTTATATATATATATATATATATATATATATATATATATATATTAGTGGCTGATTTAGTATTACTGTAGAAATAAAAAGGTAATCTCAGTTTGTTGTACTTATTATTACACTGCATTTGAGCTTCCATCCCCTCAGTTACATCAGAGAAATAGCGATGTACCTTCTCTGTTCTTTTTTTTCCTTGACCTCCTGAATAATATGCCTAACTTTGTGTGTGCTGTATCCCCTGCTTAAAAATCTATGCTCCAATTCTTCTGTTTCTGTCACAAATACCTCATCCTTTTTACATAACCTGGTAATTCTCATAGCTTGTTCCCTTACTATATTGTCAAGTACATGTGGGGGATGCATACTACGATGTAGTAGGTTATTTCTGTGACAAGTTTTTCTATGCACTTTAGTGCTAACATCCCTTTTTCGAGGCTTGGACACACATGTCCAAATAGGATATCTGCTCATATGAATGTTCCAAAAGGATGTAACACTATTAATATAAAAATTAAAAGCCTCCAACTCTTCTTCTGTGCCTCTCCCTATTAAAAACAGGTTATCTACAAACCTTCGATAGAAGCATACTTGTTCCCTGTATGGTCCCTTGCTCCCAAATGGCCATCACCAGGTTGACGTAGCTGTTTTCACAGGATGTGCCCATAGCTATGCCATCCACTTGTAAATAGATGTCCTTCTTAAACATAGATACATTGTTTTCCAAAACTGTCTCTATCAGGATACATAATAACTCTTTACACTTGATGTCATACTTATATGCTTAACCAAGTATTGTTATAGCATAGTTATTCCACTTTCATTAGGTATTTTTGTAAATAATGACTGAACATCTAGAGTTACCAGAATGAGGTCAACCATACTGGCTTGGTCCTTAAAGAAAGCATATAAATCTCTCAGAAAATGTTTCAAGTCACGTAAGATTACAGAATTACATTCTAATAAAGGTTTAAACTTTTTATCTAAGAAAATGGAAATTGACTGTGCAGCAATTTCTCCTCAAAACTGTTGGGCTTAAAGGAGAGTTAGTGGGGTGCTTATGTATTTTGGGTATACCCTGTATGATTGGAGTAAGTGGTTCCTCTATTTTAAAATACTTTTATAGGTAATACTCAGTAGCTCTAGATAGTAAAGTCTCTTCTAATACATTATTCACTTTATTGTACTATCCACTTCCCTTTGTGTAATCAGCTTATAAGCTCCATCTTCCATCAACATTCGTCTCATACTGGTGACATAATGTTGGTAATCCAATACTACTACAGGACCACCCTTATCTGCTGGGCATATAACAATGGTATTATCCATTTGAAAATTAACAACTGCCTTATACTCTAACTTAGATTATTATATGTCATATTTACATTCCTTGCATTACAGTTTTTACACAACTCTTCTATGCACAGTTTTTCAAAAACTTCCATATGTACTGCATATGAGATAGCCTACGTTAATGAGCAAGAAAAAAGTCTGTGTCCCTTAGAAAGGTGATCCGTGCTGGTGGGATTACTTTCTTCATTTTCTGCTTGATAGCCTGTGTTAACCAAACGAATACATAGTTTTTCAAGATATTGACTGTATTTCTAATAATGTATGGAGGTGAAAAATAATACAGCATTCTGCTGCATGTACAGTTCCAGGTGTCAGAAAGATGTATTTTTTAGCCTAGTCTTGAAATTGGAAAGGTTGCTAGTATGTTTAAGGGATGAGGGGATAGAGTCCCAGGAGGGGCCTACATAGCTGGAATAGAGAGAGGTTCCTACTGACAGTTATGGTTTGTAGGTAGTGAGGTACATTTTCCTTCTAGATTGAAGTGGCCTAGCAGGGGTATACATGTGAAATTAGGAAAGAGGACTTGCTTTAGCATGCATGGAGGATGACTATATTACTCTGATTGTGTGACAGCCTTATCTGTGTACATAGATTTATGACTTTCTCTATGCATTATGCATAAAGTATTTACTGTTTTGCTGCCAAAGAATGACAATAGTTTAGGAGAAAAGTGCAAATTGACTCAAGATCTTCTATTTAGTGACCCAGACTGAGGTACAGCTCCTGGTATCTGAAAGCCTGAATAGGAGAATGAGTTTCACAGTGGCCCCTTTTGAGGAACTTTTGGTTATCAGTGCAGTATTTTTTTTTTTTTTTAAGTATGGCTCACAGTAGCGGTGGAAAATGTCACCTTCATCTAGTAAGAAAGGAAGCTGTCTGGTCTTAGAGAAACCCTCAAAAATGAATAAATGGGCAAACATCTGTGATTTCTTAAATACATGAGTAAATCTCTGTGGAACAATAGGAATTTGTTTAGAAGAAATTATATTCTGGTAATAAGCCATAAAATTGACCATAGAACATCTACAGCCCCATTATTCTGGGGGGTGGTGTACTTGGCAGCTTTTAATTCACCTGTTGGATAAGGGGATTTTGACCAAGCCATATTTTTAGAATACCTCCTCTGAAATCCAGCAGTTGTTGCTTACTGCTTTTGAACCTGCTAAATCATCAGCCTTAATGTTTATTTTGTTTTTAGTGGAAGTCCACTGTAATGAGAATTTTTGAGTTTTCCAGTAGGCTTTGTTGTGCAGGAAATTGCGTTTCACATTAATTGTACTATTGAATATTGCTACCATCCTTTATGTCTATTATAGTTCCTACTGTTTCTGTGAATCAGCCCATTCAGCTACTAGTGACCCCCTTCATTCAAGTACAGGAGCTGAAGTGTATATCTCCGCTTCATATTTTGCTCACAGATATGTTGTTTGTCTCCTATGAAAAGCAGAATTATTTTCTATGATACTTAACATACTAAATATCTCATTATGTTGTCGCTTGCTACAGTAAATAAAACAAGATTCTAGAAGGGTCTGTCGAGGTGCATATCACTGTAGCATGTTACACTTATACATCCTTTCTTGACTGGATTAGTCCTAATAGGCTAGTAGCTTTTTTTCAGGGGAGACCTGAGGCATACCTCTCAACCTCTCTTTGCAAGAAATGTGGACAAAGTCAGAAATGATGGTGGGACAAAGGCCAAAAATATTGACAGGTTTTAAATATTGCTCCTATAAACACAGAAACTTGCTAGAATAACATATTTTGTATTATTATATATTTTCTGAAGGATATGAAGTCTGAAACTAAAATGTCTTTCATTATTTAGTATTATTTAAGGACTTCAATACTCAATGATTTGCAGAAAAAACACAAAATTTATGAGGAACAGAGCAAAGTAAGTGGATAAAATCTGGACATTCTGTGAAAATCTGGGCAACTGAAATGTATGACCTGTAGTGATATTTATGTTAGTAGGGAAAATTTGGCCAGGGCATCAGGGAACTTCCCCTACTCTTTGCGTATGGGGATACAAGTCATCGTTACACTTCCTGTCTTCTGATCAGGGTGTGGAGGTGGCTCAGAGAAGCATGAAGTTGAAAATCTAAGATGGAGGAGAAAGAAAGCATTTTTCAGGTTTTTGAGATGAGTGGAGCTATTACTCAAACAGCAAACATTGGTAACATGTTAAATGGTGAATCGGAAATTAAAAGGAGTGATCAGAAGGGAGAAAAGAAAAGTCAGTGAACAGGCAAAACAAAGGGATCAAAGTGGATATTATGGATTCGGAAGATTTGCTTCAACAGAATCTGTTTTCAGCAGATTCTACAACACCTGAATGTGTTGTTACAACCTGCCAGTCGGAAGGGTTGCAAGATGTTTATTTGAAAGGGCTTATTGAACAGAGTGAACTGGAGAGTGAAAAGGCAGTGTCATGGGGTGAAATAATGGACGGAATACAAGAGGAAGACGTTCAAGAAATAAAAAAGGAAGAAAAGAAATTATACACACAAGCAGTAAGAGATGGTGAAAGGAAAGGAGAAGAAAATAGAAGCAAGAAAAAAAGCATTGGTTAAGGATAAGCGTAAAATGGAAAACGAACTGGACAGGTGTGAAGTGCGGGACAGTATTATTTCATCACTGGGTATTGAATCCAGAGAGGTAAGAGCATTTATTTGTATTGGTGAAGACATTTTCTTTGAGGAGGCACAGTATATGGAAAAAGCTTTGAAAAAAGAAAGAGAATCATTGGCACTTGTATGTTATGCAGGTGTTTAATAGAGAAACAAAAGAAGAGTATTTATGCAATTTTGAACTGAATTGGAAAGAGACAATTTAAATGAGCAGTTAAAAGTTGTGTAGAGATGTAATGAACATTACAAAGAGTTATGACAGAGGTTTATGGATTGGGGGATGGGAATGTGATGTATTGAAAATGCATAGTGACAAAATAATACATTTGCCTATTATAATTAGTGTGGAGGGGAATAAGGGATTGGTTAAACATTGGGGACAACCAAAGACATGTTTTTTGTGTGCTTAAAGATGATCATTTAATTAATATATGTGGCAAAAGCAATGTTTTATTTGTGGTAAAGTTAGTCATGAAGCAAAAAAATATGAGCAAAAATTTATAAAGTGTGAAAAAAATGGGGCATTTATGGATGGACTGTAATGTTAACGAAAGTCATACACAGGAAATAATGCTAGATCAAGATAGGATAAGTGTTTCCGTAGATAATACAGAAGTAACATAAAAAGGAATAATAATGAGGCAAATACAAGTATGAAAATAGAATGTATGATGTGGAAAAAAAGAAGGAGAAACGGAGGAAGAAGTAAGTAATTCAAGTGATGAAGGAGAAGTTAAGTGGATAAGAGTTAAAAGCAAAAAAAATTATATTGGTAAAAGAGTGAAGGAAAGAAAATACAAATTTAAAAATATAGGTATAGGAGGTAACAGAAAAAGAAAGGGATAAAACAATAGAATATTTTCTGCAAAGTGAGACTCCTAACCATTAATGTGAATAATGTAAAGAATTTTCAGCGAAGGCAATGAGTGCTGGAATGGTGCAAATTATTAGATATGGCTATTGTAGTATTAATAGACAAAAGAATAACAACAGAAGATGAAAGAATACAAGTAAATGGGTTATGGAAAGGCAAGGTTGTATGGAGCTTAGGAGAGGAAAAATGCTATGGCATAGTAATTTTATGTAACGAATGTATAGAAATTCCATATTATACTTGAGCACTACTAGGAAAAATAGCAATAGTAGATATAAGATGGAAGAATCAAATATATAGAGTGATTACACTTTATACTTCACAGAAACAGAGAGAGAGATTATGTTTAGGAAAATACCTGACAATGTTAGTGTGAATATGCAAATAACAGTGGGAGACTTCAATTGTGATTTAAGATATAGGAGAAAAAAAGGGACAGATGGAAAGGTTATTTCACATTTGATCAAAAGTGGTAAAATGTATTTATGGAATAACAAACATTAGACATAAAAGAGAAGCAATTTGAGAACTGAAATTGATTATTTTATAGGATCAGAGAGTTTAAGGATATTATATTGAGGAGTTAAAATTACAGGATTTTCTGACCATTTAGCAAGCTAGGTAGAGATTCAAGAAAAATTAGGTTATAAGAAAATAGGTATAGAGGTATAAAAAGAATGAATGACCCAGATCTAAATGAGAATATAAAGGAAACAGTACTTTAGCTATGGTTAGATCATATAATCATGAGATAATTTTATAAAGACTAGACAAGTTGGTGGATTAGTTTAAAAGAAAAATACGGAAGTATTGGAATGGCAAAGGACAAAAAGATGACAAAGTATTTGAAATATAAGGAGATCAGTAACCAGGCCTTCTAAAACATAATGGATAATAAAGAAGATTTTTTTTTTGATAAAGAAAAAAAAAGATAAATGAAATGAGCCAAGAGAAAATAAAAAAAATGTTATTTAAACAAAAACATTTTTTGCAAGGAAGAAAAGAAGTAGTAGCATCATACTTAAGTAAAATAGTTAAAGAAAAGATAAGAATAATAAGATAGTTAAGGAACAATTAAGGAAATGTAGTTAACACACAAAAAGAAATAATACGGACATATCTTGAATATTTTTTATATACATGAAACTAGAAGGAAGTGTAAGCTGAGCTTAAAAAAATAACTGAAACAGATCATTAGAGAATAGAAGAAAGACTTACACTGATAGAATTGAAAGATGTGTTGAAAACAGTAAAGGTAGAAGCAGCTACAGGTTTAGACAGACTTGAATATTTAATATATAAAGATATGCAAGAATGGCAAAAAATAATTATTTTTGGAGGTGTTAAATGAATGGTTTGAGAAAGGGGTAAATGATGATAAAATATGTATGGGTGCAATGAAAATCATATGGAAAAAGGGAGAAAGAACAGACATAAAAAAATGGAGGCCATTAGTGCTAAACAATGTTGACTATAAGATTTTTATGAAGACAGTAGAAAAAAGATTAGTGAGGATGGCTAATATAAAACAGTCTTTGGAATAAAATAAAAAAGTAGCCAAGACCTTTTAATGACAATAAGAGAATTGGAAGATGATGCAATAAATAGGAAAACAGAATTGAAAATATTAGTCGGAGATGTAAGTAAAGCATTTGATAAGATCATAACGCATTATGAGAAATCTTGGAAGAATATAATATCAGTAATAAAATGATCAACATTTTGAAATCTGTATATAATAAAAACAAAGTGAAACTAGCGGTTAAGGCTGGTTAAGTGGAACAACAGAAATAAAAAGTGGTATTAAACAAGGATGTCCTGCAAGTAGTATTTTATTTGCATTGATTATGAACGCGATTGACAGTAAGATAAATTTAGTATTAGAGGAGGCTAGATACTGTACACCAGTGGGAATTCAAATTCCAATAATCTCTTTTGCAGATGATTTAGTAGTAGCAGCGAAAAATAAAGACTAGATGAGTATAGCTATTAAATTGCTTAGCAAAGAATTAGGAGCATTAGGTCTGAATATTAATGAGGAAAAGAGTAAAGGACTGGGATTTTCAGGAAAAATAGAAGGTATACTATTTAACAAAGAAGAAATAGAAATTTGGGGAAAAAGGTTTGGTACTGAGCATCAGAGAGTGACATAGTGGAAGGACATGATTCATAAATTAAGGTGTATTTGTATTTTTTACAAGACATTTAAACTTGCGTATAAGAAAAAAGCATATTTAATTAATTCAGTAATATTAGTTAAGATAGTACATCTAGCAAGTGCATTTGATACTATTGGAATATGAAAAAGAATTATTGAATGTACTGTTTACATTTATATGGGGATCCTAGGTTAAACCCTGTTAAGAGAGTAATTCTTTATGTTACTAAAAAGGAAGGAGGTTTGGGTTTAATAAATCCAATTGTTTATATAGCATTATTGAATTTACATAAAATATTAATAGGAATAAAGGAAAACGGTATATTATTAATGAAAATAATGAAAGAAAAATACAAAGCAATTTGGGAAAAACGTAAATGCTTAAAAAGGAGTAGAGGAATTACTTGTACAGAAATTAAAGTATATCAAGAGAAAATATTATTATGGAATATTGATTTAAGTAACATAGAAAAGGATAGGAAAGACTGGTATGGAAATCTAATGAGAACATTTTATTATATTTGCCCTTGGAGGCATTTGGAGGATAAAAATGTAAGAATGGTAAAAGCAAGAATGAAAAATGTAAAAAATATGTTGAATGTATGGATTTTTAGTAAAGGCAAATATGCCATATAAAAGAGTAAAGGATAGAGTCTGTATATATCGTGGGGAATTCGAGACCACTGAATATGTATTTTTGAAATGTAAACAAGTAATTCAATTGTGGGAAGAAATATGTAACAGAATTTGTTAAAGGATTGATGAGTGTTAAATGTATAAATATGGACATGATAGAATATGGCAACTATGAAAACATGAAACAGAATGATGTGGCTAGACTAGATGAAAAAATGTTTTGTATAATGTGTATTATTTGGAATGAAAGAATGAATGAGATAAAATTTAATGGGAATGGATACTGTCAAAATTTTTGAAGAAGATAAGATTGTGGATGTGGAAAAAAGAGTGGCAGAATTGAAAGTGCAACATTGAAAATATGTAAGCTATTTGTAAATGTTGTGTCTTTCGGCTTTTCCCGGTTAGGGGTCGCCACAGCGGAACTCTGGTCCGCTAATGATTGGTAGTTGATTTTTACATGCCGAGTTACCAGCCCTGATGCACAACCTTCAACGAAGGTATGCCCCATTCACGCATGTCTCCATGCAGAAGACGCTCTAGCTGAGAATCGAACCGGCAGCGTCTTACTGTGAGGCGACAATGCTACCACAGCACCACCACCGCGGGCATGTAAGCTGTAAGCTATTTGTAAATAAGATGTAAAAATTGTATATAGAATGCATATATTGTACATTTTAATAAAGGACTCCTACTCTTTTCAGTAGGTGCCATGGGATCTTTTACATCCATCTGATCCACCACCAGCTCAAGCAGATGCGGCCTCTGTTTGTTTAAGGTCTCATCCAAAGGACAGCACACTCAGGAGTGCAGCACCCGCCTTGTGCTGCACTGCATTGTCAGTAGCTGATCTAACTGGTGTGAGAATATAACCCACAGCCTTCTGCACCAAAGGTGTGTATCCTACTTGTTACTCCCCTGTCACTAATAAATCTAGTTTCAGGACATTTTCTGCTTAGGATATACTAGAGACAGTGACTTGGACTGATGTCAGCACTCATAAAACTTTACATTTTGGATATGCAGTCTAGAATGAGGATAATCAGTACAACCATAGATATTCATCAGTAGATCTTGAAAAGAGACCTCAGCCTGTGTGTTAAGCTAATGTCTACTTCTTTGGAACATGTGGGGGATTTACTACCAAAAGGACCTGTCTGAGATCAGGTACTAGGAGGTACTGAACACAAAAGTAGGTCTTTGAGCGAGACGTCATTTGGGGATTAAGGGGGATCTGGGCACTTCCCATCACTATTCCCCTACATTTTTGTTTTGCGGGTTGTGTTCTTTAAATACTTGCATGTGTTTTTCACAGTTTGACAACTGTCATTTTATGATTCACTGCTTTTACTTGTGACAAATTGAATTCTTTTTACTCTGAAGACCTAAGGTGAGTACATTAAAATGCTGGTTAGATAGGGGACTTGCTCTCAGCATTTGGCACCTGCACATTTCAGCGTGGACCATCCAGTAGGCTGTTTGTGTGTGTGTGTGTGTGTGTGTGTGTGTATATATATATATATATATATATATATATATATATATATATATATATATATATATATATATATATATGGGGAGGGGACTGCTAATGAAACCCAGCCAGTTATACTTATTTGCTTGGGTTATAAATTGCTGCTGGAATTACTTTTGCTGTGTCCCGTCTTCATATAGTTGTACATCTTTCAGTGGGAAGCCATCATCAGCTGTTGTCCATTGTACTTGCCCACCATCAACATTGCATCTTTTGTAGGTAGTATAATTTCAGTTTCATTTTACATGCAGTAGCCAACATCACTGAACAAAAGTGGACCCAAAACTCTACAGTACTCCCTTATAGATAGGTCCTCATGAAAGTATGTTATTAACAGGTCCAGCTTGGCACATCCTACCTGGTTAACAACTAAATAAATTAAGAAAAAACATACTTATTTTAATACCATTGCCATCCCAAGGAGAGGCCTCATAAATGCATTGATCATTATAAACAAACTTGCATTATTGCGCAGACACACATTCAAAAACTGACCCAGTCTTAAAGTCAAAGAAAACTTTATTGTCATTCAGAACTACACAGCAGTGTAGCTGAACGAAATTACAATGCTTCATTCTCAATGCAGGAAACAGTTGCACATATAGAAAGAGAAAAATTAATAAAGTATCACAGTAGAATTTTAATAAGTAGCAATTTGTAAGTAAAGTAAGACAGCAGTGACCCACACCCATCCCAGAACAGGCGACAAGGAACAATACGAAGGTAATATTGTCAAAGTAAAATTGAAACAATAGCAACATATCTATGAATAGACTGAATTATTGCACAATATGTATATTGCACTTTACAGTCCTTCATTGTGTAGGTGAGCTACCTTAGTATTGCACTTAGCTATTGCAGATCCATAAAATAAGCCACTTGATGTGCTAGTTATGTAACAGTCGTCATGGTTCATTTTCCCCAAGAGTTCAACAGTCTGATGGAGAGCGGAAAGAAATTGTTTTTAGTCTGGTGATCTAACAATGCAGGCTTCTGTATCTCCTGCCTGAGGACAGGCGAGTGTACAGACAATTGGCAGGATGTGTTGGATCGCTGGAAATCTTTTTGGCCCTGTTGATGCACCGGTGTTTGTGTAGATCCTCCAGAGGTGTAAGGGAGTAAGTAAATTTACTTATTTTTAAGTATCTGTGGAATGTCTAGAAAGAATAGTAATGTGCCAGTAGTTTTTATCTTTTAATATCTATATAAAGTACAGTTGTAGGGGGTGTTGAAAACTGTGCTTGTCATTTGTTGTCCAGCATTTTTTTTTCAAGCAGAGATTTGCGTGCAAAGTGTGGCACTGCTACTTTTCTGTTGTTACTGTGCTTTGTGTTGCCATGCATTGTCTTCATTTACATAGTTGGAAAAATGAGTTAAACTGCATGCAAAAACTGATAACTGTAATACTTAAGACACATAATATCTATGTATTGTTGTAATTCTAGGTAGGCTGTGAAAGAGCTTGACCAAACTGAAAGCATAGGGGAATGATGGGGAGGTATCTGCACCACCAGAACACTGTTTCCCCCAAGGTTCTGGTCCTTCTTCCATCTCTTTTCCCCATCAGTGCATGGTCAGGCTGTACTAATCTGTCCAGATCCCTAGCCATGTTCTATTTCACAGTTTCTTGTATTTCAAGTTGTTCTTGATGTATTTTTTACCTTGGCACCTGCAGGTAAAAAAGAGTCCATATTGCAAGTAGACAACGCTGTCCCACTGGTGACTTTGTGCCTGACTTTGCATGGAGCCAAGCACAGAGATGTATCTTTCCCTGCTGCTACTTTAATAAGGCTGTCTTCAACACATGAATAAAGATGAAAATATGTTATTAACAGAGCTAGCTTAGCACAGCCTACCCCGGTTAGCAAATACATAAAATAACAATAATAATAATAAAAAAAAAACAGTATTTGTCCACTTCAAGGTCTTCCTTCCATTTGCTAAGATAGTGAAGACATTGCCCTTTGTGCCCCCCCACCTTGTAAATTACAGGCATAGAATCAGGCAACACATGTAAGTATTTTTTGAAGTATATCTGCGCTTATACCTGCTCCAGCCCAGGTGCTTAATTGGTCACTGGTGTCCAAGAACTTTGCTGGTGAGTCAGCAACTTTCTGATGCCTCGTGTTTGATTCCTTCTAGGTTTGCATTGGTATTGTTTTCAGTTCTGCTTCTTGTTTTCCCAGCAGATAATGGTTCCCTCTTTCAGGCAGTACAGACTTTCACCCTCTTGCCTCCAAACTAGCAGTGTCAGCTTCAGATGCATCTAAAACCCTGAATGTAATAAAATGATCAATAATTGTCTTACCTGAAGTGCGGTATCCCAATTTATCATTTTGGGACAGAGGTTGTTAGCAATACCCTTCTCACTTAAGAAAGCAGTGCCTACGCAGACTCCCGCATGTAGTGATGGCTAGCATGATTGGCTGTCCCACTTTTAGCAGCTACTTTTCAAGCTACAGTTTCTTTCATTTTCATTATTTTTCTTTGTGCAGTTTTAACCTGTGCAGGTTTCTTCCTTTCAGTTTGGGTTAAATTGGGCCGAGCTTCTGCAGGATCTGCAAAGTTTGTTACTAGTAAAACAGAGGTATTCATTGCTAGCTCAGGCATCATTGGTTTCACTCCCATTGCAAGTCCCACTGATAATGGGGTGTGTCAGTGTTGGTCTTAATATCTCAAGCCCAACCAGCATGTATCTTTTTCATGTTGGTTTTACACAAGTAGTAATCCACAAAACCATGAACTAGTGCATGCTGAGTCTTCCAAGTGCAGTCCTTATCAGGTGAACCTACAGCAAAGAAAAATTCTACTTGCTTTGCTGCTGTAAGGATAACCAGTTAGGTTTACCAGTAGTAAACTCACAGATGTGTTACCTCCCTCCCTCCTCACTTAGAACTAGACAAACTACACCACTGTAACTTCACAAACTCCTGGTAGATTGGCATAATGGTTAAGGCATTTGTCTTACAGACACAAGGTGCAGGGTTTGATACTCACATGGGATAATTGGCTAGGCTTAAAATGGTCCCCAAGGGCATTTAGCCTAGAACTAGTCTACGAACCTATGTACCTATCTGTAAACCTATGTATGATAGTGAAAATGTGCCTTTGACTTTCACTCAGGAGCCACCTACATTGGACAGGGAACTTAATTAGGAGTATGGGAAGAAGAGGAATTGTCTCAGAAAATCATGAGAACACTTTAGCATAGTCTGTAGAAAGCATGCCGTACTCCCAAGTAACTGCCCCAGTGATGTCACTCTCTTTAGATATGTTGAAGGACTTAGTAAATCTAACTGGAGCCACTGGATAGTACCTTCATCATAAATAAGGCAAGATGTTTGCGGCTCCCCGAAATTTTTAAATCTGATTATGACCCATCTGAACTAGGTGTCTGATAGGAATAGGAGAAGTGTATTCTCTGGTAATAATCAGTCCATTGTTGTGGATTTTCTTTTAGTGGGGGTGAAGAGCTAGACAGAGAGACTGCAAAAATGATTTGCTGCTGTTTAATTGGAAGAAAGGGCCAGTTGAATCTAGACAACCTTTCAGGTACTTGCATACAAATTGCCCATCTGTCAGGAGAAGGTTTGTGTAGCTTTCCTTTTTAGGGTGGTGAAAGGATTTCTGTCTGACGCCATGCCCATGACCTCCATCAATTCACAGAAAGATGTAGAAAGTGGAAGGATAGCTCAGGATTGAGGTTTCTGATGTTCTGTAGTGAGTAGCATTTATTTTTTGGGATATGATGTCTCCCCTGCACATTATCCATAAAATTCTCAGATTAATAGTTTACCCATCTGAGATATTCTCTGGGGGATTTGAGGGCAGATGTTAGGGGCAATTGATAATCCAAATAGCATTATATAGCCAAAAATAAAGTTTCTTAATAGTCTTTCTCCAGTGTAGGTAAAGAGTAGGGTGATGTCGTCCTGTCCTTATGCCCCACTTTAGTCTGGGATGCATTCTGAAATCTGTGCACGTGTCACCTCCTGGACAACCCTTGAATACTTTATCTGCATAGTGATCCTTGATGGGCCGTTTTCATTGCATAGGCCTACAGCTCTATTTACGCTACTTAATATGTTGAAAGCAGAGAGATCTATTTTTATGCTATTTCAAAACCTGTATAGGTTATCAGAAAGTAAACGATTACTTTTTTATTCCTGAAGAGTGTCTTGCTTCTCTGCTGAGACATGTTTCATCTCAGAAACTGAATTTTTTATAAAGTTAACCATCTCTTTCACAGTCGAACGTTCTTCCAAGACCTTCATCACTGACGGTGATTTCCGTTTTCCACAAGCCATTAGAGTTCTACCAATTTTATCACATTATTTAAAATTCTGTGATTTCTTTCTAGTGGGAACTTTTGAAGGCAAGTTTCCTTTATTAATAGGGGTTAAACGAGATGTGACAGTTTCATTGCCCCCCCTTAAGCTGTTTTACTACATCTTCTAGATATCTCACATATTTTAGATGGACCTGCTTTAACTTTCCTTAGTTTCTTCACCTTTCCCTGCCTTTTGACTATTTATAGTATTTGTATTTTTTGTGTCTTCTGTAAAGAAGACCTAAATCATTCACCTTATTTGAATGGGTTTTTAAATATAGCTAGTGTTTACAATTACCAGAGTCATGCACGATCCAGAAACAAAGTAAATAGACATCTTTAGGCCTGTTCTTCTTCCACTGTTACAACTATATGTTGAATTAATTGGGACTGATATTACCTCTGAACAGACAAGAAAATAAAATTGAAATAACTTTTTCTCAAAGCATGCAAAGTTAGTAAGATCTTACATTTAAGGACTGAAATTAGGATGACAGTCAAACTACTTTTGAATGGAAGATGCAGAAAAAAGCAGCAAATGATTTTGAAGTAGTGAGGAGCAAAGATGGTGTGGCGATAATGTTAAGTATGTATGTTAAAATGTTAATGCTGGAGGGACAGCAGCTTCAGACGTATTATATACTCACTTGGAGACCTTTGCTTGAAAAAAAAAATACACCTCGTCACAACAGGTTTAAGGCTTCTGACTGCAAATGCTAAAAACTAGTGTAGAACTGAGACTATCTCCTGCAAAAAGCTTTGTTTCTTCCCATATTACACAGTACAACTGTCTATGAGAGAGAGAAACATATTAAAGTGTTTGTCATACTGGCATGACTTACCTTTTGCACCACTGTATCTGGTGCAGGAGGCGTGAATTAGGATCTTTATTCTAACTGCGATGTTTTTAACTCCAAAATGGCCACTGAGATGCAAGAGCAATCTTTAACCTTAGTGGCATCAACTCGGGGAAAAATGTAGGATGCGTCCAGACTTTAATGGACAATTACCGAGCTTGTACAGGCACACTTTCATTAATGTCTGTGGAGCCCTGCCAGACATGATGTCACTGGGGAAAATGCTAAATTTATTTGGGCTGTGGTTTCAAAAAAAAAGTTTATGAAGCTTTTTATTGAAACAATGACCCAAATAAATACTTGTAGACTCTGGCAAAATGCATTGTGGCACTTGATTCACCAAATGCGGCAACCCAGTCCCTCAGTGTTACGAAAACACTTTTTAAAAGACTAGGCCACAAAGACAAGCAGGTGTTCCTTTGGCTGGCTGTTGATAAGACTTTATTTACATATACACATACATTTGTTTACCAGAAATATGGAATATGGACTAACCTGAGAAAAAGTAGTTTACAGAGGTGACCAGGAATCCCTCTTGCTGCCACTGGGAGCTCTTGTTTTCTCTCCAAAATTGTGCTTTGCAGCAGATTCATTTAGAGACAAAAGTTAAATCTAAACATATATTTAAAGTTAACTCTGGCAACTTAAAGGCCAGTACTGCATAAGGAAGAGTTATGACAAACGTTCACATACTATTTATTGTATGTTTGTTGAAGGCTATAAAAAGTCATCTTCGGATCAGTAACATACCTTCAAATTTCCATCTCTTATTTCCAGTTTTCATTTTCCTCTTATCAGAAATTGGTGGTACTTTATGGTTAGAAACCATTCTCTGGTTGTCATTCTGTTTACAAACGCAAACACACACACACAAAGACGGAAGTAACTATGCAACACAAAACTGTTATGATGAGTGAAGCTTTACAGTAAGACCATTGCAAATCCCAGATTGCAAGAACATACAATTAGTCTAAACTGGAAGCAGTCTCCAGTAAAATTTTAACTCTCCCTCCCTAGTTAGTTTGTACACCTCATATTGCACAAACCATTATGACAGAGAAGGAAAAGCATATCAAAAGACCAGGCATACAAAAACTCGACATTTAAAAATAAATTGTCCTAAAATTAGTAAAAAAAAAACCCCACCTTATTCAGAATTTCAGGAAAATCCCTCACGCAAAAAAGTTTCATAAGTTGTATGTTTGTGTTCCCCATCTTAGAATAAGCTTCCTTCAGTATATCTTTATTTATTTATTTATTCATTCATTCATTCAGTTATATATTTATTCAATAATCTTTTCTCTTTCTCTGTGTTCATTTTTAATGTTACCAAACTGTCTATTAAATATTTTTGCCCCCCCTGCCCCAGCCCTACCAAATGACTTCAGGTCTTTGGGACCCTCCCTGATTATCCCCCCTGGTCACTCCTTTCCCTTCCAGGTGATAACTCATAGAGCTATCACACTGTGGGGGAAGGGGTATTTTTTATTTTGCCATGGTCAAAATTTTCTTACCAGTTTCCAAACACATGACATGCATTCTTGTTAATGCAGGAGCAATTTTGTCAATGCTGCAGATGTCTTTTGACCCATCGTAATTGTATTCTTGCCTGCTGTGGACCCTCTAGTTAGCCAGTAGTTGGTACAGGTGTACCTTCCATGGAGTTCTGTTCATGGTCCCTTGCCTGTACAGGCATTCATTCAGGTTCTACTGCATGACGTGACATAGCTGTGTTGTGTCGCTCAGGCAGTGTTGAACTGTGCCACTAGGGCATATTCCGTGACTCCTGCCCTGCCTATTTATAAAGTCACTCAAAAGCAGATGATAATAAAAAGATAATTTTAGTATAAATATTAAAAAGAACCAAATAAATAGCTAACTACCCACAGTAGAGCAGAACAGAAACACTTTGTACAAACAATAAAGCACCTTTCTGTTGTGCAGATTAGCTGATACTTTTGTGATTTTTATATAATATTTTCTGGTGTGTGTGTATGTATGTATGTGAGCGTGTATGTTTGTGTATATGTGTCCATGCGCATACATTTACATGTGTCGATCTTGTCTACAAGTTTGTATTTCTACTGACTAATTTATTTTGATCCTCGTTTGCCTTATTTTGTTTTCTTGTTTATTTATTGGTGTCATCCTTTTATTTATTGATTTATGGTGTTATGCACATTTGCTTTAGCTGGGTACCTAGGTCTTAGCTGCAGTGCCCTTTGGACCAGTTTACTTGCCAGGTTATTAAAAGAATAAGTGAATTCATGAGTAAAATCATAAAACCTAGAACCCTCTGACACATTTTAAAACACAAAAGTGGACTTTGTTCACATCTGCATCACTTTGAATAGAAAGGTTCTGTTTACAAGTAATTTTTACTTGTTTAACAAGGATCATTAAAAAAAGAAAACACACACAACACACTGTGCTGCCTAGGAGATGATGTTACACATGGTCAGGAATCATACCTCTCAAATGTACAGATTTTTGTAGAAAGTTCAGATGTTTGCCTCATATTTTTGTTCTGTTCTTCATAAAATTTGTGGTTTTGTGGCAAATCAGTGAGGATCGAAGTCATCAAATAATGACATATATTTGAGTTTCAGCCTTCATATCCTTCAGCAAATGCATGTTAAAGTGATTTGCCAATGTTTCTCTTTGTATTTTCCTATTTGCCCTTCCATTCTTTTATGGGCCGTTGTTTTTTTTTTTTTTTTTAATAAAAAGCTTTGTAAGCTTTTTATTAAAGCATGGCCCAAAAACTTTAGCTTCTCCAGTTGTGACAGTAGACTTTAATGCAGGACATTTACGCATGAGCAGTGGTGCACCCATTAAAGTCTAAGGAGACAACTGACGCTTTTCCTATGCTTATGTCACTGATCAGTTAAAGTTACTGGTTTCCCTCAGTGATGTCAGTGCAAGGAAATTGTGTATTTTAAAATTAATTTGATATATAAAGGAGATGCTGGAAAATGTTTCCTGTTGAGGAAGAGGGCTGTTTGAGAGTTCATGCAGTAGTGATAAGGTTTGTTTGTGTCTTTCGGCTTTTCCCGGTTAGGGGTCGCCACAGCAGAACTCCGGTCCGCTAATGATTGGCAGTTGATTTTTACGTACTGGCTTGCCAGGCCTGACGCACAACCTTCAACGAAGGTACGCCCATTCACGTATGTCTCCACGCAGAAAACGCTCTAGTTGAGAATCGAACTGGACAGCGTCTTACTGTGAGGCGACAACGCTGCCGCAGCACCATCACCACGGATGTGCAAGTGATAAGGTACGTGTTAAAATAGTGGCAAATCACTTTAATACAAAACCTAACATTCTAGCAGCTTTCTAAGTTTGTAAGGGCAATATTTAAAATCTGTCCCTGTTTTGGGCATTTGTCCTCATTTAGTTTTGGCTCTGTCCAGATTTCTTGTGCTAAGAGATTGACAGGTGTGTCAGCAATGTAGGATGTTGCTGTCCTTTGAACACGTGTAACATCTCTTAGGTTAACACAGTGTATGATTCTTTTAATGATCTTTACCACATGAGTGAAAACTACTTTCCAAGTGGAATCTCTGTGTTCAAAGTGCTGCAACTGTACTTGTGGACAGTGTATTCTTGATCCAAGATCATGGCAGGAGAGCATCCTTTATCTGTTAAGCTGTGTTGGTAAATTATTTGCGTTTAGTCTTTCTTTGGGGCTTCTTGCCTTCATTGGAGTCAGTGGTATGTTTGATTTGGCTGCATAGACACTCAGTAGTACTTAAGCATTTGAGCACACATTTTGTTAAATTTATCCCCCCTTGTATAGAAGAAACACGTTTTAGAAAGTTATCATGTGACTTTTGTTTTGCTAGCAGTTGGCTTCACAGAACATGGATATGGGTTACCAGTAAATGTGAATAGTTTAGCCCTGATATGTGAAACAGCATTTTTTTGTGTCGGTTACCTTGTTATTACACCCTTTTAGCTGTGTGGTTACATTCTTATTCTTTAAATATTGAGAATATCTAAATGCTTTCAAATTTATTTTTTATATTTTGTTATTGTCTTTCCTTTTTTTTTTTTTAACATTAAGTAGGTTGTCCTAGCAGGGCCTTACCACCTGTCCCTGTTCTTTGCATGGGACAGCCTCTCCTTGGGCAGCTGTGTCCTGAGAAAAAAAATAAAAAATGGCAAATGTCCCAAGATTTTAGGACAAAAAATATATCCCAAGTTTTATTTAATAGTTGCATAAAACAGTTATTTTGATCTGAAGAACCTAAATGTTGTATAAAATAGCACACGTTTCTCAAATGCTACAAGAACAAGTTATTATTTTGGCAAAAAGTGAAGTTCTGTCCTTTGCAATGGTTGTGGGTATATTTTGCCCTGAAAACTTTCACGTTTGTTCAAAAAATGTCCCACTCTGGGCATTTGAAAAGGTGGCAATTCCATAGCAGGCAAAATCGGTTTTCTTCTGTAGTTCAAGGAAAGTGCAAAACTGAAGCAAAGGGTTGGCCAGGGAAGCAAGGAAGTAAGTGACTTTTACTTAGGTAGGCTTGCCTTCTTGGGGTGGGGTGGGGTGGGGTGCAGTGCAGTGTAAGTGCTACATATTTTGGCCTTGTGGAGACAGGGAGAGCTGGGATGTTAGGCCCCCTATACAACATGTAGGAGAGCATAGAAGTGCATTGGGAAACATTGCACATTTTCTTCTAGGGTGGTAAGTGGGGCAGTCCTAGGAGTTTTAGGGTATTTAAGCAGAAGTTTCTTAGCTCAGCACTGTGATGGGACTTGGACCCCACCCCTCAGAGCTGTTACATAAGAAATGTAACTACTAATAGGCTGACAAATTATAGACAAGTGTCCCAGTAACTCAGGATCAGTTGGGGAGAGGAACAGGGATGCCAGATTTTTTTAACTGGCAGATATGGACCAACAGGCTAAGTGAAGACCAAAAAAGAAAGTCTATAATGCGGAACACCTTCAGTTCCGCATTAAACACAATTAGCTCTGTGTTTAACGATTATTGATTGGCCCATATGCCGGTGTACGAGCCAGTCAAGGAAAATCACAAAACGAATACTTCTGTTCACTGTGGAACATCAGGCAGTTCTGCATTCAACAAAAGTAGCTCCATTTTGCAATTTTTTTGATTGGCTCGTATACCGGCATATGGGCCAATCAAAAAAGGCAAACCAGAGGCTGTTTGGTACGGGACTCGGGATTCTGCTGTAAGATGAAAATATACACGTATCATTTTAAAAGAAAATTGAGTTAAAATCGGGCTAGTCTTCTTAATTCTCAGCTTATTTGCTTAAGAATTGTGGACAAAGCCAAGAATAATGGGGAGAGCAAGGACCCAAAGTCAAGGACATTTTTTAAATATTGCTCTAATATATTTTTAAAAAGTTAGTAAAAAAATGTGTATTGCATAAACATGCAATTTCAGATTTTTGGCATTAATGTCTGACTATCCTCATTGATTCACCAGAAAAACTATAGTTTTATAAGGGGTAATTAAAAAAAAAAAAACACAGGGATGTTCTGCATAATCAGGGAAAGTTGACAAATATGGTCTATTCCTTTTAATGTAATTATTTCTGTGGTCTACAGCACTGAAACATTCCATTACAGACAACATTCCAGCCTTAAAAGTGTAATTTTCTCTCTCCCTCTTTTTTGGTTAAAATTCTTTATTAAAATTGAAGTTATAGTAAGCAACAATAACATATAAACAACAAATAACATGAAAAAATGTAAGCAGTTTAACTGTACATATCTAGATCACCAAACAATATTAAGATAATAAGAAAATTCATTTATTTTATTATTTATAGTTTGTTTGCCAGGATAGTCCATTGGGCCATGAGGAGCCCATTTTCAATGGAGTCCTGGGGAGAAAAGCTCCAGAAAATTACAAATTACAGATTTAAGATAAGAGCAAGTTATTAGAGAAATGTAATGTGCACAATGAAGCAAAGTTAAACAAATAAAAAAACATATTAGTAGAGTGCACATATTAGTATGATGCAATAAGAGTAATATTTACAAACAGTCATAGTTTTTCACAGTTTAACATATTAACACAATGCAATAACAGAAGCAGTATAATTTTTTAACAGTTATGCTTCCAGGAGTTATGCTAATTCCTAGAGTTTATTAGGGGTACTAAACAATGGGAGGCTATTATGAATTATAGCTTATAGAGAGTAGCTGTAGTGTAGGGAGATTATGTGGGGGGAGCAAGAGCATTCCCATAGTAAAGTTAGGCGTGTGTGAAGCAAGGTTTTGAATGAAGAGAGGCTGCTGGTGGTGCAGATGAAAGGTGGGAGGGAATTCCAATGGCGTGCTAGAGAGAAGGATATTAGATGTTTGCCTGGTGGACAGGCAGTTTTATGCAGTTCAATTAGATTTTGGGAATTAGATCTCAAAAGTCTATTTGGTTGGTGCATTTTAAAGGTAGTGGCAAGAGAGGGACAGAGAGAGGGGGTGAAAATAAGTTTGTGTGCTTGGACAAGTTGAATATAGATGAGGTAATTGGACAGCTCAAGCCAATTCAGTTGGTGTAGGGCAGTGCAGTGATGGGAAGTGTATCTATAGCCGGTTGCAAATTTTATTTTAGTAAAGCAAGAGGAGAGTTTAGTCTTGAGGGAAGATTGCAGGTTAGTAAGTAAAGAGGCACCGTATAGGAGGGATGGGATAAGGTAAGTGTTGGTGAGGGTGAGCCTAGTGGAGGGAGATATGTAACAGCTGTGGCGGTAAAGCATGCCTATTTTTTGTGTGTTTTTTTTATATTTACTTGTAGATGATTATCAGACTTTAGCTGGTCATCAATCAGGACTCCTAGTAGTTTAGCATTGCAGATTATTTTGAGAGGAATATTAATTTGACTGGTGACTGAGAATGAGGTGTTATCTAGGGTGGTGGTTTTGGAAGCAATAAATATCATGAGTTTAGTTTTAGTAGCATTGAGTGCTAGATGGTTGTCCATCATCTATTGCTCAGTGGAGGAGAAGGCATCTTGGGTTAATTTAACTAGGGTGGATATAGAAGAGGCAGAGCAGATTATTTTTGAATCGTCGGCATATTGGACAAGGTTGGCATTTGGGATGGCTTAGTAGAAATCCTTTATGAATATATTGAGTAGAAGGGGGCCTAAAATTGAACCCTGGGGACACCTGTGGGAGTATTGAGAAAAGGGGAGGTGGCTTTTTTCCATCTGACTGCTTGTTGCCTGTTTGAGAGGTAACTGGTAAACCACTTAGTAGAGGAGTGGGATAGATTTAGTTTGGAGAGTTTAGTGAAAAGAAGGTTATGAGAGATAGAGTTGAATGCCTTAGAGAGGTCAAAGAGGATAGTGGACACAATGTGGCCAGTGTCGCGGGACTTATTAACTGTTTCTAGGAAGGAGAGGAGAGCTGTGGTAGTGCTGTGGCCAGGTCTGAAACCATGTTGTGTAGGGGTTAGAAGTTGGTTGTTTATGAGGGAAGGTAGAAGTTGTAGATGGATGCATTTTTCAAGAAGTTAGAAATGGGGGATAAGATAGTGATAGGTTGAACGTTTGTGATATTATTGTTATTACCACCTTTATTGAGTGGAATAATAAAGGCCTTTTTCCAGAGCTGAGGAACTTGACATTCAGCAATAGATCGATTTATAAGAATGCGGATGGGAAGAGCTATGCCTTCTGTGGAAACTTTTAAGAAATATGAGGGTATATCATCAGGGGCATTGGAGCTGGGTTTCAATGTTAGTAGAAGTTTTTTTTATGGTGGCTATAGGAATGGGGTTGAAGGAGAAAGGAGGAGGTTGGGAGCAGGAGATGCTAAGGGAGGAAAGGATAGGTGGGAATAAGGGTGGGGAAGCTGAATGGGAGGTGAAGGATGATGTAAGTTTACTTATGGAATCAATAAAGAAAGTATTAAATTAAGTGGCTA